>NC_047064.1:7368734-7494773 GCF_902459465.1 Asterias rubens | reverse complement strand
GTTTGATACGAGAAGAAAGCCCTTGATCATATCTATCCAATGGTGTAAAACTTGTTTAGATTGAGCAAGTATTTGGGGTCGAATTGACCAGTTGTAACTTGTGTTTTTTTCTGTGCACAAAAATCCCATAGGTAGGCTTGTTGAGTTAGCTTCGGAGCACAGCCGCCTACTTGTCATTTTCGTTATCAAGAAGTCCGGAAGCCGCCCTAAAACTTAGAAATTCGGATGCAGGGACATGCAAGGATGACTCAGGTACAAACCGCGTCTCTCTAGCATTTTTAGTTCCGGAATGATTCAAGAGCATAGCTGACAGTTTTTATAAGTCCGGGCTTTTTTTTCAATGAATATATTTTTTCCCATTTATCACCACGCGCCGTGTAAATCATGCATTAAATTCACCGAATTTTGGGGTGTGTGTCGGGTCTACTCCCTGACCTCTAGCCTCGCTTTGAAAATGCCCACAACACTAAGTTTGATACGAGAAGAAAGCCCTTGATCATATCTATCCAATGGTGTAAAACTTGTTTAGATTGAGCAAGTATTTGGGGTCGAATTGACCAGTTGTAACTTGTGTTTTTTTCTGTGCACAAAAATCCCATAGGTAGGCTTGTTGAGTTAGCTTCGGAGCACAGCCGCCTACTTGTCATTTTCGTTATCAAGAAGTCCGGAAGCCGCCCTAAAACTTAGAAATTCGGATGCAGGGACATGCAAGGATGACTCAGGTACAAACCGCGTCTCTCTAGCATTTTTAGTTCCGGAATGATTCAAGAGCATAGCTGACAGTTTTTATAAGTCCGGGCTTTTTTTTCAATGAATATATTTTTTCCCATTTATCACCACGCGCCGTGTAAATCATGCATTAAATTCACCGAATTTTGGGGTGTGTGTCGGGTCTACTCCCTGACCTCTAGCCTCGCTTTGAAAATGCCCACAACACTAAGTTTGATACGAGAAGAAAGCCCTTGATCATATCTATCCAATGGTGTAAAACTTGTTTAGATTGAGCAAGTATTTGGGGTCGAATTGACCAGTTGTAACTTGTGTTTTTTTCTGTGCACAAAAATCCCATAGGTAGGCTTGTTGAGTTAGCTTCGGAGCACAGCCGCCTACTTGTCATTTTCGTTATCAAGAAGTCCGGAAGCCGCCCTAAAACTTAGAAATTCGGATGCAGGGACATGCAAGGATGACTCAGGTACAAACCGCGTCTCTCTAGCATTTTTAGTTCCGGAATGATTCAAGAGCATAGCTGACAGTTTTTATAAGTCCGGGCTTTTTTTTCAATGAATATATTTTTTCCCATTTATCACCACGCGCCGTGTAAATCATGCATTAAATTCACCGAATTTTGGGGTGTGTGTCGGGTCTACTCCCTGACCTCTAGCCTCGCTTTGAAAATGCCCACAACACTAAGTTTGATACGAGAAGAAAGCCCTTGATCATATCTATCCAATGGTGTAAAACTTGTTTAGATTGAGCAAGTATTTGGGGTCGAATTGACCAGTTGTAACTTGTGTTTTTTTCTGTGCACAAAAATCCCATAGGTAGGCTTGTTGAGTTAGCTTCGGAGCACAGCCGCCTACTTGTCATTTTCGTTATCAAGAAGTCCGGAAGCCGCCCTAAAACTTAGAAATTCGGATGCAGGGACATGCAAGGATGACTCAGGTACAAACCGCGTCTCTCTAGCATTTTTAGTTCCGGAATGATTCAAGAGCATAGCTGACAGTTTTTATAAGTCCGGGCTTTTTTTTCAATGAATATATTTTTTCCCATTTATTACCACGCGCCGTGTAAATCATGCATTAAATTCACCGAATTTTGGGGTGTGTGTCGGGTCTACTCCCTGACCTCTAGCCTCGCTTTGAAAATGCCCACAACACTAAGTTTGATACGAGAAGAAAGCCCTTGATCATATCTATCCAATGGTGTAAAACTTGTTTAGATTGAGCAAGTATTTGGGGTCGAATTGACCAGTTGTAACTTGTGTTTTTTTCTGTGCACAAAAATCCCATAGGTAGGCTTGTTGAGTTAGCTTCGGAGCACAGCCGCCTACTTGTCATTTTCGTTATCAAGAAGTCCGGAAGCCGCCCTAAAACTTAGAAATTCGGATGCAGGGACATGCAAGGATGACTCAGGTACAAACCGCGTCTCTCTAGCATTTTTAGTTCCGGAATGATTCAAGAGCATAGCTGACAGTTTTTATAAGTCCGGGCTTTTTTTTCAATGAATATCTTTTTTCCCATTTATTACCACGCGCCGTGTAAATCATGCATTAAATTCACCGAATTTTGGGGTGTGTGTAGGGTCTACTCCCTGACCTCTAGCCTCGCTTTGAAAATGCCCACAACACTAAGTTTGATACGAGAAGAAAGCCCTTGATCATATCTATCCAATGGTGTAAAACTTGTTTAGATTGAGCAAGTATTTGGGGTCGAATTGACCAGTTGTAACTTGTGTTTTTTTCTGTGCACAAAAATCCCATAGGTAGGCTTGTTGAGTTAGCTTCGGAGCACAGCCGCCTACTTGTCATTTTCGTTATCAAGAAGTCCGGAAGCCGCCCTAAAACTTAGAAATTCGGATGCAGGGACATGCAAGGATGACTCAGGTACAAACCGCGTCTCTCTAGCATTTTTAGTTCCGGAATGATTCAAGAGCATAGCTGACAGTTTTTATAAGTCCGGGCTTTTTTTTCAATGAATATATTTTTTCCCATTTATCACCACGCGCCGTGTAAATCATGCATTAAATTCACCGAATTTTGGGGTGTGTGTCGGGTCTACTCCCTGACCTCTAGCCTCGCTTTGAAAATGCCCACAACACTAAGTTTGATACGAGAAGAAAGCCCTTGATCATATCTATCCAATGGTGTAAAACTTGTTTAGATTGAGCAAGTATTTGGGGTCGAATTGACCAGTTGTAACTTGTGTTTTTTTCTGTGCACAAAAATCCCATAGGTAGGCTTGTTGAGTTAGCTTCGGAGCACAGCCGCCTACTTGTCATTTTCGTTATCAAGAAGTCCGGAAGCCGCCCTAAAACTTAGAAATTCGGATGCAGGGACATGCAAGGATGACTCAGGTACAAACCGCGTCTCTCTAGCATTTTTAGTTCCGGAATGATTCAAGAGCATAGCTGACAGTTTTTATAAGTCCGGGCTTTTTTTTCAATGAATATATTTTTTCCCATTTATCACCACGCGCCGTGTAAATCATGCATTAAATTCACCGAATTTTGGGGTGTGTGTCGGGTCTACTCCCTGACCTCTAGCCTCGCTTCGAAAATGCCCACAACACTAAGTTTGATACGAGAAGAAAGCCCTTGATCATATCTATCCAATGGTGTAAAACTTGTTTAGATTGAGCAAGTATTTGGGGTCGAATTGACCAGTTGTAACTTGTGTTTTTTTCTGTGCACAAAAATCCCATAGGTAGGCTTGTTGAGTTAGCTTCGGAGCACAGCCGCCTACTTGTCATTTTCGTTATCAAGAAGTCCGGAAGCCGCCCTAAAACTTAGAAATTCGGATGCAGGGACATGCAAGGATGACTCAGGTACAAACCGCGTCTCTCTAGCATTTTTAGTTCCGGAATGATTCAAGAGCATAGCTGACAGTTTTTATAAGTCCGGGCTTTTTTTTCAATGAATATATTTTTTCCCATTTATCACCACGCGCCGTGTAAATCATGCATTAAATTCACCGAATTTTGGGGTGTGTGTCGGGTCTACTCCCTGACCTCTAGCCTCGCTTCGAAAATGCCCACAACACTAAGTTTGATACGAGAAGAAAGCCCTTGATCATATCTATCCAATGGTGTAAAACTTGTTTAGATTGAGCAAGTATTTGGGGTCGAATTGACCAGTTGTAACTTGTGTTTTTTTCTGTGCACAAAAATCCCATAGGTAGGCTTGTTGAGTTAGCTTCGGAGCACAGCCGCCTACTTGTCATTTTCGTTATCAAGAAGTCCGGAAGCCGCCCTAAAACTTAGAAATTCGGATGCAGGGACATGCAAGGATGACTCAGGTACAAACCGCGTCTCTCTAGCATTTTTAGTTCCGGAATGATTCAAGAGCATAGCTGACAGTTTTTATAAGTCCGGGCTTTTTTTTCAATGAATATATTTTTTCCCATTTATCACCACGCGCCGTGTAAATCATGCATTAAATTCACCGAATTTTGGGGTGTGTGTCGGGTCTACTCCCTGACCTCTAGCCTCGCTTTGAAAATGCCCACAACACTAAGTTTGATACGAGAAGCAAGCCCTTGATCATATCTATCCAATGGTGTAAAACTTGTTTAGATTGAGCAAGTATTTGGGGTCGAATTGACCAGTTGTAACTTGTGTTTTTTTCTGTGCACAAAAATCCCATAGGTAGGCTTGTTGAGTTAGCTTCGGAGCACAGCCGCCTACTTGTCATTTTCGTTATCAAGAAGTCCGGAAGCCGCCCTAAAACTTAGAAATTCGGATGCAGGGACATGCAAGGATGACTCAGGTACAAACCGCGTCTCTCTAGCATTTTTAGTTCCGGAATGATTCAAGAGCATAGCTGACAGTTTTTATAAGTCCGGGCTTTTTTTTCAATGAATATATTTTTTCCCATTTATCACCACGCGCCGTGTAAATCATGCATTAAATTCACCGAATTTTGGGGTGTGTGTCGGGTCTACTCCCTGACCTCTAGCCTCGCTTCGAAAATGCCCACAACACTAAGTTTGATACGAGAAGAAAGCCCTTGATCATATCTATCCAATGGTGTAAAACTTGTTTAGATTGAGCAAGTATTTGGGGTCGAATTGACCAGTTGTAACTTGTGTTTTTTTCTGTGCACAAAAATCCCATAGGTAGGCTTGTTGAGTTAGCTTCGGAGCACAGCCGCCTACTTGTCATTTTCGTTATCAAGAAGTCCGGAAGCCGCCCTAAAACTTAGAAATTCGGATGCAGGGACATGCAAGGATGACTCAGGTACAAACCGCGTCTCTCTAGCATTTTTAGTTCCGGAATGATTCAAGAGCATAGCTGACAGTTTTTATAAGTCCGGGCTTTTTTTTCAATGAATATATTTTTTCCCATTTATCACCACGCGCCGTGTAAATCATGCATTAAATTCACCGAATTTTGGGGTGTGTGTCGGGTCTACTCCCTGACCTCTAGCCTCGCTTCGAAAATGCCCACAACACTAAGTTTGATACGAGAAGAAAGCCCTTGATCATATCTATCCAATGGTGTAAAACTTGTTTAGATTGAGCAAGTATTTGGGGTCGAATTGACCAGTTGTAACTTGTGTTTTTTTCTGTGCACAAAAATCCCATAGGTAGGCTTGTTGAGTTAGCTTCGGAGCACAGCCGCCTACTTGTCATTTTCGTTATCAAGAAGTCCGGAAGCCGCCCTAAAACTTCGAAATTCGGATGCAGGGACATGCAAGGATGACTCAGGTACAAACTGCGTCTCTCTAGCATTTTTAGTTCCGGAATGATTCAAGAGCATAGCTGACAGTTTTTATAAGTCCGGGCTTTTTTTTCAATGAATATCTTTTTTCCCATTTATTACCACGCGCCGTGTAAATCATGCATTAAATTCACCGAATTTTGGGGTGTGTGTAGGGTCTACTCCCTGACCTCTATGCTCGCTTTGAAAATGCCCACAACACTAAGTTTGATACGAGAAGAAAGCCCTTGATCATATCTATCCAATAGTGTAAAACTTGTTTAGATTGAGCAAGTATTTGGGGTCGAATTGACCAGTTGTAACTTGTGTTTTTTTCTGTGCACAAAAATCCCATAGGTAGGCTTGTTGAGTTAGCTTCGGAGCGCAGCTGCCTACTTGTCATTTTCGTTATCAAGAAGTCCGGAAGCCGCCCTAAAACTTCGAAATTCGGATGCAGGGACATGCAAGGATGACTCAGGTACAAACCGCGTCTCTCTAGCATTTTTAGTTCCGGAACGATTCAAGAGCATAGCTGACAGTTTTTATAAATCCGGGCTTTTTTTTCAATGAATATATATTTTCCCATTGATCACCACGCGCCGTGTAAATCATGCATTAAATTCACCGAATTTTGGGGTGTGTGTCGGGTCTACTCCCTGACCTCTAGCCTCGCTTTGAAAATGCCCACAACACTAAGTTTGATACGAGAAGAAAGCCCTTGATCATATCTATCCAATGGTGTAAAACTTGTTTAGATTGAGCAAGTATTTGGGGTCGAATTGACCAGTTGTAACTTGTGTTTTTTTCTGTGCACAAAAATCCCATAGGTAGGCTTGTTGAGTTAGCTTCGGAGCACAGCCGCCTACTTGTCATTTTCGTTATCAAGAAGTCCGGAAGCCGCCCTAAAACTTAAAATTCGGATGCAGGGACATGCAAGGATGACTCAGGTACAAACCGCGTCTCTCTAGCATTTTTAGTTCCGGAATGATTCAAGAGCATAGCTGACAGTTTTTATAAGTCCGGGCTTTTTTTTCAATGAATATATTTTTTCCCATTTATCACCACGCGCCGTGTAAATCATGCATTAAATTCACCGAATTTTGGGGTGTGTGTAGGGTCCACTCCCTGACCTCTAGCCTCGCTCGGAAAGCCCTTGATCATGTCCAAGCCGCTCTAAAACTTTGAAATTCGGATGCAGTGACATGCCAGCATGACTCAGGTACAAACCGCGTCTCTCTAGCATTTTTAGTTCCAGAATGATTCAAGAGCATAGCTGACAGTTTTTATAAGTCCGGCCTTTTTTTTCAATGAATATATTTTTTCCCATTAATCACCACGCGCCGTGTAAATCATGCATTAAATTCCCCGAATTTTGGGGTGTGTGTCGGGTCCACTCCCTGACCTCTAGCCTCGCTCGGAAAGCCCTTGATCATGTCCAAGCCGCTCTAAAACTTTGAAATTCGGATGCAGTGACATGCCAGCATGACTCAGGTACAAACCGCGACTCTCTAGCATTTTTAGTTCCAGAATGATTCAAGAGTATAGCTGACAGTTTTTATAAGTCCGGCCTTTTTTTTCAATGAATATATTTTTTCCCATTAATCACCACGCACCGTGTAAATCATGCATTAAATTCCCCGAATTTGGGGGTGTGTGTCGGGTCCACTCCCTGACCTCTAGCCTCGCTCTGAAAATCCCAACAACACTATGTTTGATACGAGAGGAAAGCCCTTGATCATGTCTATCCAATGGTGCTAAACTTGTTTAGATTGAGCAAGTATTTGAGGTCGAATTGACCAGTTGTAACTTGTGATGTTATCTGTGCACAAAATCCCAAAGGGAGGCTTGTCCCGAATTTTGGGGTGTGTTTCGGGTCCACTCCCTGACTTCTAGCCTCGCTTTGAAAATCCCCACAACACTAAGTTTGATACGAGAGGAAAGCCCTTGATCATGTCTATCCAATGGTGCTAAACTTGTTTAGATTGAGCAAGTATTTGGGGTCGAACTGACCAGTTGTAACTTGTGTTTTTTTCTGTGCACAAAATCCCATAGGGAGGCTTGTTGAGTTAGCATCGGAGCACAGCCGCCTACTTGTCATTTTCGTTATCAAGAAGTATGGAAGCCGCCCTAAAACTTCGAAATTCGGATGCAGTGACATGCCAGCATGACTCAGGTACAAACCGCGTCACTCTAGCATTTTTAGTTCCAGAATGATTCAAGAGCATAGCTGACAGTTTTTATAAGTCCGGCCTTTTTTTTTCAATGAACATATTTTTTCCCATTAATCACCACGCGCCGTGTAAATCATGCATTAAATTCCCCGAATTTTGGGGTGTGTGTCGGGTCCACTCCCTGACCTCTAGCCTCGCTCTGACTATCCCCAACACACTAAGTTTGATACGAGAGGAAAGCTCTTGATCATGTCTATCCAATGGTGCTAAACTTGTTTAGATTGAGCAAGTATTTGGGGTCGAACTGACCAGTTGTAACTTGTGATTTTTTCTGTGCACAAAATCCCATAGGGAGGCTTGTCCCGAATTTTGGGGTGTGTTTCGGGTCCACTCCCTGACTTCTAGCCTCGCTTTGAAAATCCCCACAACACTAAGTTTGATACGAGAGGAAAGCCCTTGATCATGTCTATCCAATGGTGCTAAACTTGTTTAGTTCGAGCAAGTATTTGGGGTCGAACTGACCAGTTGTAACTTGTGATTTTTTCTGTGCACAAAATCCCATAGGGAGGCTTGTTGAGTTAGCATCGGAACACAGCCGCCTACTTGTCATTTTCGTTTTCAAGAAGTATGGAAGCCGCCCTAAAACTTTGAAATTCGGATGCAGTGACATGCCAGCATCACTCGGGTACAAACCGCGTCTCTCTAGCATTTTGAGTTCCAGAATGATTCAAGAGCATAGCTGACAGTTTTTATAAGTCCGGCCTTTTTTTTTCAATGAATATATTTTTTCCCATTAAGCACCACGCGCCGTGTAAATCATGCATTAATTTCCCCGAATCTTGGGGTGTGTGTCGGGTCCACTCCCTGACCTCTAGCCTCGTTCTGAATATCCCCAACACACTAAGTTTGATACGAGAGGAAAGCCCTTGATCATGTCTATCCAATGGTGCTAAACTTGTTTAGATTGAGCAAGTATTCGGGGTCGAACTGACCAGTTGTATCTTGTGATTTTTTCTGTGCACAAAATCCCATAGGGAGGCTTGTTGAGTTAGCTTCGGAGCACAGCCGCCTACTTGTCATTTTCGTTATCAAGAAGTATGGAAGCCGCCCTAAAACTTTGAAATTCGGATGCATTGACATGCCAGCATGACTCAGGTACAAACCGCGTCTCTCTAGCATTTTTAGTTCCAGAATGATTCAAGAGCATAGCTGACAGTTTTTATAAGTCCGGCCTTTTTTTTTCAATGAATATATTTTTTCCCATTAATCACCACGCGCCGTGTAAATCATGCATTAAATTCCCCGAATTTTGGGGTGTGTGTCGGGTCCACTCCCTGACCTCTAGCCTCGCTCTGAATAACCCCAACACACTAAGTTTGATACGAGAGGAAAGCCCTTGATCATGTCTATCCAATGGTGCTAAACTTGTTTAGATTGAGCAAGTATTTGGGGTCGAACTGACCAGTTGTAACTTGTGATTTTTTCTGTGCACAAAATCCCATAGGGAGGCTTGTTGAGTTAGCTTCGGAGCACAGCCGCCTACTTGTCATTTTCGTTATCAAGAAGTATAGAAGCCGCCCTAAAACTTTGCAATTCGGATGCATTGACATGCCAGCATGACTCAGGTACAAACCGCGTCTCTCTAGCATTTTTAGTTCAAGAATGATTCGAGAGCATAGCTGACAGTTTTTATAAGTCCGGCCTTTTTTTTTCAATGAATATATTTTTTCCCATTAATCACCACGCGCCGTGTAAATCATGCATTAAATTCCCCGAATTTTGGGGTGTGTGTCGGGTCCACTCCCTGACTTCTAGCCTCGCTTTGAAAATCCCCACAACACTAAGTTTGATACGAGAGGAAAGCCCTTGATCATGTCTAATTAATGGTGCTAAACTTGTTTAGATTGAGCAAGTAAAATCGAACTGATTTTACATGCTCTTTAAAGGAAGCTCCAGAGGGTCTCTTGAATGGGAATTCATGTAAAGACCTAAATACTCAGGCAAACGTACACATCGTGCCACATTTCAACAAAAATATCTTTGAAGAGTGGATTAATAAAATCATAATGCTTTCTATAACCAACAACCTTATTGTTCTGATCTTTAACAATTTTCATCAAAGTCGCCTCTCCTGCACATACTAATAGGCCCAAAGCGGATGTGCTGCTCACTAGTATTGGCAGGAGTTCAAAAAGAAGTTGTTGTTCAGATCGGTTGTTTATATCAAAGCCATATTTAACCAAAATAATCAAAACCTCTTCAGGCCTATCTGCAGACATTTTCAGCACTATAATATCTGGTACAAAGAGTTTCACCAAGTCTGGTTCATCAATTCCTTCCAAGCTGCCTGAACTATGGCTACTGTTGCTGTAGAGATGGCAAAACTGATACACCTTCCAAGTGTAGAGAGGTGTGTGGATTATCAGTGTTAATTGCCCCCCCCCCCCTTTTAATTTTGTAATAGAACTTTGACCCTACCTTTAGAATTAATGGATCAGTCCAAGATTGCCACATCAGCAGAGATACTCTGGACAGGATGTTGGTCTGGTCATTCTTATACCAGTGATGACCAGTAACAGACATTAAAGGAGTTTCTTCTAGATATATATCGTGACAGTGGTTTTTCATTATTCTTTACAGGTATGTTGATTTTATTTTCTTTATTAATTCCATTGTGCTTTTTAATAGAACTATCTAGATTATTGAAGTTCATTATTTGATTTGTGTTATGAACTTGATCAAGACAATGTAACTTGAAGACAGTTGGGAGTTTTCACTCCAAGGTTACAAGATCAAGAAAGGATTTGTTTCAGACTTGGAAGACAGTTGAAATGTAGTTTAGAGTTTCCTTTGTTAAGTCATAATGGACAGTGATAATGATTTGATTTAGATGAAGTGAAATTGCTTTCTTTAAATACTGCTTGGACTTTATTTAGTATTTAAAGGTTACTTTTATTTGCTAAGGTATCACTTTTCTAAGTTTGCTTTCAAGTGTTAAAGAGTACTTTATTTGTAATATAGACATTCATTACTAGTTTCTGTTTGAAGTATTTGTTGGAAAGAACTGTAATGTTCTTTCAGATATATTTTAGTTTGGAAGTATTGTTAACCAGTACTTTGACCGAACTCCATGTATAGAGAATATTGGTAGCCAAAGACCATTGTTTATTGGAGGTTCAAGATCTTCCTATACTAGACCACACAGTGTGAGCCCAGTGGCTCTGAAGTTGTTTATTGGGTGGTGTTGCAGTAGGGCAGGAAGTGAGATCAGAAGGCAAGAACACTTATTTTCTTGTGAATACTTAAGTAGCTGTAGGCAAGAACACCTATTTTTCTTGTGAATATTTAATTAGCTATGCCTTGATCATTTACTGCAGGGACAAGATTGTAATGATTATAGGTTGAACCCCTGTTGAAATGAGTTATTGTGTTTGCATTTAAAGGTGTTTGTTTTATGAAGTTTATTCTTTGAACCATTTTTGAACCGGATTTAGAGATCAGTACATTTAATTTAGTTATTTGTTAGAAGTAAGTTTGAGTTTTATGCATTACATCTTCAGTAAAGTAAGTACAACATTTGGAGGCACGAGAGGGATTAGCGTATTCTTCAACGCACCTGACCTGGCGTAGAAGGATGGCAACGCTCGTCCAGAGATACGAACCTGATCATCAGTGACTTGCTGACGACTTCCATGACAAGATGAGCAGACAGTAGCGGGAAGGTCAACGTGAGTCAACTGGACGTGCCATAGTCAGGGTGTACCATCGGCCAGTGGGAGGATCGCCGTACAATGGGATTGCTGCCACACCGAACACGAAGGGCAGTCGCAGACACAGAAAGGACCAGCAAGCTATAATAATCATTCAGCATGGAAGACCTCATCAAGACTTTGGAGAGAGTAATCCTTGGACTCAGCAGCTTGTCCATCGACCAACTCATCCAAGTATGCACACATCTAGATCTTGAGGCAGAGGACGTGGAGAAAACACCAAAGGGCCGTCTTCGGATACAACGGCGACTACTGGCTCACATTAACAGTGAGGAAGTGGAAGACAGTGACGACGGGGGAGTGGAGCTACTCCAGGCATTAGACAGCTTCATGAAAGACCTCAAGCAAGAGTCCGAAGATGAACCAGTCTCCATTGACCCAGCTGAGAAGAAAGACGACCCAAGCAGCCCACCTAAGCTTGAGAGTACAGAGCCCTCAACGACACAGCCGTCTGCAACACCGACCGATGTGGCCCATTTGCTTAGACGGGAGTTCAGAATATCCGGTCAGATAGGAGAGCCAGGCCAAAAGGATCGTCTTTCCTTTACCAGTCTTGCCAACCAAATCGAGGCTGGATTGGAGAAAAGCTACCCAGACAGAGATATCGTTCAAGGAGTGATCCGAGCTATAGCACCAGGATCATCACTCCGAAGCTAACTGGAAGGACGAAGTAAGATCTCTCTGCCCAGCCTTCGCCGAATTATAAGAGCACACTACCAGGAGAGAGATGCGACAGATCTCTATAAACAACTCTCCCAGCTGACCCAAGGAGCCAAGGAGTCGGCCCAGGCTTTCCTGTTAAAGGCATTTGACATTCGTCAAAAGGTCCTTTTTGCTAGCCAGGAAAGTGATTCCAGACTCCGCTATGACCCACACCTAGTGCAGGAGATGTTTCGCCATACGATATTGACTGGCTTGAGGAGCGATGCCATCAAGACAGAACTCCGGCCCTACCTGGATGAACCAAAGACGTCGGACGAATTGCTCTTCGAAAAGATAAATGTGTTCTCCAGCCTAGAAGAAGAAAGACGGCAGAAACTCACCCAAAACAAAGCAACCACAGTGAACGAGATCTGTGAAGTAAAGGACAAACAGACCATGCCAGCGAAACCAGGGCTACTGATGACAGAGATCGCAGAGCTGAAAGCAGGGATTGCAGAGCTGAGTTCATTGAAGGGCCAAGTAGCAGCACTCCAAGAATCTTTCCAGAGGACACCACAACAGCAACCAGCACAATTTGATACATCCTCATCCCGAGTTCGTCGAGGATGCCACAAGTGTCAAGAAGCGGGAACCGGTTTTGACTGTGACCACTGCTTCAAGTGTGGATCATCAGAACACTTTGCTCGTGGATGTCGGAGAAGCAGGGACCGTACACACCAGGGAAACGGTTCAGGGTTACGTCCGCGGGACAGGGAGTAGCCAGGAGAGAAAGACAGTCCCAACCACACCAGCAGGATCGAGACCCCCGACCCATAACTTCAATATGCCACATCACACCCAGACAGCATCGGAAGGTGACAAACCTCATCGGACCAAGATGTACCGTAGATTGCTACCTCAATAATGCATCTACCACTGTGTTATGGGATACCGGAGCCCAGGTTTCCTTAATCAGTTCACAGTGGCTTCACCAAAACCACCCAAATGAACCAATCCGCCCCCTTTGTGATCTTCTTCAGTCCGAGAGGAACTTGGATCTCCGAGCTGCTAACGACACACCAATCCCCTTTGAAGGCTGGATTGAACTCGAGTTAAGAATGAAGACGCCTCGGACGTGCACACCAGTAGTGTTTCCAGCATTGATCACTCAAAATAGGATCCAACAACCGATTATTGGATACAATGTGATCGAGACCCTTGTACATCACTCAGGCGAAGACGCCAGCAGTATTCTTGGAGGAGCAATGAAGAACTTGGAACCCACTAGAGCTGTAAAGTTGGTTCACTTGATTCAGGCTAACGATCCAGAAGAAGTCTGCAGTGTCATATCAGGGAGGCAGAACATTATGATACCCAAACACAGCAACTTTGGTATTCGATGTTTGGCACGAGCTGGCTTGACAAACGGCAAGATAGAAGGACTGTTCGTACCAGACGTTGAACAGCAATGGCCGGAAGGTCTTCAGGTAGAGGAATCAGTGGTGAATCTCCAAACAGGTACGGCGACCCCAGTCGTAATCCGAGTGACGAACTCCACAGACCGAGACATCATGTTGAAACGACGTAGTCTGTTGGGCCACATACAGCTTGTCAATTCAGTATGCCCCATGGAACCCTCTATGCTGAAGACATGGACACCATCACCCAAGCAAGGAGAAACCACTGTTTCCAGTATCTCCACCGAGAAGGATTGGATTCCCCCTGTTAACCTGAGTCATCTGACAACCTCACAGAGGTCTGCTGCTGAGAAGCTTCTTCGAGAGGAGTCAGCCGCTTTTGCCAAAGATGACTCGGATCTGGGACGTGTCCCCGACTTGAAGATGGAGATTCGGCTACGTGATGAGGAACCCGTCAGAAAAACGTACATGTCAATGCCCCGCCCACTGTACCAGGAAGTCCGGACGTACCTAGCAGACCTAATCAGCCGTGACTGGATCAGGAAGTCTTCTTCTCCGTACTCATCACCAGTAGTGTGTGTTCGGAAAAAGGATGGAAGTCTCAGACTCTGTGTTGACTACCGAGAGTTAAACCAGAAAACCATTCCTGATCGTCAGCCAATCCCTCGAATCAAGGACGTGTTGGACAGCCTAGGCGGCAACCAATGGTTTTCAACCCTCGACCAAGGTAAAGCATATCACCAGGGTTTTATGTCAGAGCAAAGTTGTCCACTCACAGCTTTCATCACACCTTGGGGACTTTACGAATGGGTTAGGATTCCATTTGGGTTGACAAATGCACCAGCAGTTTTCCAGCGATTTATGGAGACTTGCCTTGATGGACTCAATGGTGAAATTGCCATGACCTACCTTGACGATGTTTTGGTGTTTAGCGACAACTTTCAAGCCCACCTTGATCATCTACGGCAGGTCCTGAAGCGTTTACAGAAGCATGGTGTAAAGTTAAGACCCAACAAGTGCGAGTTCTTTCAAAGTGAAGTACGCTACCTGGGTCGACTGGTATCAGCAGAAGGTCATCGACTTGATCCATCCGACATATCTGCTGTTCGGTCCCTCAGCGAAAAGCGACCAGAGACTGTTGGAGATGTCAGGAAGTTACTTGGACTACTGGGCTACTACCGCAGTTACATCCAGGACTTTTCTCGCATCGTACGACCATTATATGACCTACTGAAAGTGACACCGAGTGAGGAGCAAACGACCCAGAAACTCAAAGCCAAGGGAAAAGCAAGCTCAAAGATGAAGTCTGCGCAGAAGCTTTCGAAACAGAAAGTGGAGTGGAAGGATCATCATCAAAAGATACTTGAGGAGATTCTTGGGTTTCTTATGGCACCACCAATCATGGCCTTTCCAGACTACAATGAGCCGTTTGTAGTTCACACTGACGCATCGAATGATGGACTGGGTGCAGTACTTTACCAACGACAGAAGGGGAAGATGAGAGTCATCGCATATGGGTCCCGTACCCTCAGCCCGGCGGAGAAAAACTATCATTTCCATTCTGGTAAGCTGGAATTTATGGCACTAAAATGGGCAGTGACCGATAAATTCAGAGACTACTTGTACTACTCATCCGCTTTCACCGTGTTCACCGACAATAATCCCTTGACATATGTGTTGACTTCTGCCCGGCTGAATGCAACAGGTCATCGATGGGTGGCGGAGCTAGCAGACTTCAATTTCAACATAAAGTACCGCCCTGGAAAGAGCAATGCAGATGCAGACACCCTCTCGAGATTACCACTGGACATGGAGAACTACATGAGAACATGTACGACAGAAGTCTCCCAGGCAGAATTGGAGACCACAGTCCATGCCATCGAAGCTCAGAGTCAAGGAACCGTCACATGGGCTTCTGCGATCACCACTGATCCTGAGACGTTGCTACCTACCACATTACCAGGTAATCAAATGTTCAGTAAACGTGATGTACAGCGTGCGCAGAAAGAGGACCAGTGCCTAGCCAGAGTTATCTTCTTCCTTCAGAGAGGTCAACGTCCAAGCAAGCGAGAGTTAACAAAGGAGCATCCCGATACCATTGCCTTACTGCGTGAATGGGTTAACCTGAGGCTGGAAGAGGACATCTTGTTTCGAGTAAAGGGCAATAGACACCAGATGATCATTCCCTTGACGATGCGACAAACCGTCTACAAGGAGCTCCATGACAACATGGGACACATTGGTGCTGGGCGTGTCTTGGACCTTGCCAGAAACCGGTTCTACTGGCCCCACATGCAACGAGATGTTGAACATTATTGCTCCAAAGTCTGTCCTTGCCTGAAAGACAGAAAACCCGCACAACACACGAGGGAACCCCTGGGAACAATCATCACGACGGCTCCCTTTGAACTGATTTCCATTGATTTTCTGCATTTAGAACGGAGCAAGGGTGGATTTGAATACATCTTGGTGATTGTTGACAATTTCACCAGGTTTGCCCAGGCATATGCAACCCGAGATAAGTCTGGGAAAACTGTAGCTGATAAAATCTTCAATGATTTTGTTCTTCGCTTCGGGTATCCTCAGCGAATTCATCATGACCAAGGAGGAGAATTCGAAAACAAGATGTTCAAACGACTCCAACAACTCTCGGGTATTACACCTTCCAGGACGACCCCATACCATCCGCAGGGGAACGGTCAATGCGAAAGACTGAACAGGACCCTCCTCGGTATGTTGCGGACCCTCACTGAAGCCCAGAAATCTAACTGGAAGGAGTCACTCCAGAAAGTGGTACATGCGTATAATTGTACTACTAGCAGTGCAACAGGGTTCTCACCGTTCTTCTTGTTGTATGGACGCTCCCCTCGTCTACCAATTGATGTTGCATCTGGCCTGGACCCAAAAGCTGGACCGAAAGAAGAGGACCACAACCAATTTGTGAAACGGTGGAAAACACAGATGGAGGAGGCTTACTTGATTGCAGAACGCCAGGCAGCCAAGTCGACTGAACGAGGAAAGAAGTATCATGACCAGAAGGCCCACAGTACCGTTCTCCAACCGGGAGACCGTGTCCTGATCCGCAATGTTGGACGCCATCTTGGACCAGGTAAACTCCGCTCCTACTGGGAGGACAATGTCTACATCGTTGCTGGTAGAAAAGGAGAACACTCTCCAGTCTATGAAGTGAAGCAAGAAACGGGTAACATGAAGCACCGTGTAGTTCATCGCAATCTCCTTCTCCCCTGCAACAGCATGAGAACAGATGTTGAACCCAAGAAGACGCTTCCCCAACCACAGAGACGAATTCCAAAGCCCAACCGTCGACGAATCTCCAATGAATCCAGTCCGGCAACGAGTGACGACAGTTCAGATGAAGAAGTTACCATGGTAATGAACACTCCATCTGATCCAAGACCGTTCCGAGCAATGGAGGAAGTGAACCAGCCCACATTGAATCCTGCAGCAGTGCCCTTCCCATGGAATGCACCAGACGTGGAGCACACACCTTCTATTGAGCCCCTAGAGCTTATCGATGACGCTGGGGATAACCAGAACATTGAGGAACCTGATCCTCTGATAACTGCATCCGACGCACCTGAGACAATTTGTGAGGACACTCCCGCTGAACAGCCCCCACAACCAGCTGTATCCGACGCACCGGAGCCGAGTGATGACACTTCCACAGAACAGTCCCCACAACCAGAACCGGAACCAGAAGCACCCTCTGAAGGCAGACCAATCAGACAACGACATCCTCCACAACTGTTTGGGTATGCAAGTCTTGGTGAACCTTCGATGCAGAGCATGGACCCTCGAGTGGCTGCTGTTCAGGGATATCCTGTCCCACCTCAGTGGATCCTGCCTATGCAAATGCCTATGACACCATGGTTGAATCCTTATGTTCAGCAGGGTTCACCTATGATGCCACCGGCATGGATGTGGCAGCCAGCTCCACCACTAGTACGAGACGCACAGAGTTATTAGACGAGGACGCAACAGCATGACGAGAATCCAGGCTAGCAACGCAATGAAGTTCCCACAGCAGAGTATGGACGGGACGTATAAACATCAATGAGCAGCTTAAATGGGAGGACTACCAACCGGACTGACTTGATGTTCACTAGCGATGATGTTGCATAGCTTTCATCCAGTTCGAATCTATTTCTTTATCTTCTTCACGAGAAGTTCGGAGATGAGTGGATGTGGAATTAGCTACTCCATTAAACTTCTCTCCAACTAGTTGCCTTGATGAGGAGGAATTGTCAAGTAATTAGTGAGTATTTAACTCTAGAAATGGACACTCAATGAACTGTTCCTTGGATGATAAGGATTGCCGTTAGAGGTTTTGTTCATAAATTGATCTTAATGTATTATTTGTAATGTTGAGGACAACATTTATTTTGAGGGGTAGTATGTAGAGATGGCAAAACTGATACACCTTCCAAGTGTAGAGAGGTGTGTGGATTATCAGTGTTAATTGCCCCCCCCTTTTAATTTTGTAATAGAACTTTGACCCTACCTTTAGAATTAATGGATCAGTCCAAGATTGCCACATCAGCAGAGATACTCTGGACAGGATGTTGGTCTGGTCATTCTTATACCAGTGATGACCAGTAACAGACATTAAAGGAGTTTCTTCTAGATATATATCGTGACAGTGGTTTTTCATTATTCTTTACAGGTATGTTGATTTTATTTTCTTTATTAATTCCATTGTGCTTTTTAATAGAACTATCTAGATTATTGAAGTTCATTATTTGATTTGTGTTATGAACTTGATCAAGACAATGTAACTTGAAGACAGTTGGGAGTTTTCACTCCAAGGTTACAAGATCAAGAAAGGATTTGTTTCAGACTTGGAAGACAGTTGAAATGTAGTTTAGAGTTTCCTTTGTTAAGTCATAATGGACAGTGATAATGATTTGATTTAGATGAAGTGAAATTGCTTTCTTTAAATACTGCTTGGACTTTATTTAGTATTTAAAGGTTACTTTTATTTGCTAAGGTATCACTTTTCTAAGTTTGCTTTCAAGTGTTAAAGAGTACTTTATTTGTAATATAGACATTCATTACTAGTTTCTGTTTGAAGTATTTGTTGGAAAGAACTGTAATGTTCTTTCAGATATATTTTAGTTTGGAAGTATTGTTAACCAGTACTTTGACCGAACTCCATGTATAGAGAATATTGGTAGCCAAAGACCATTGTTTATTGGAGGTTCAAGATCTTCCTATACTAGACCACACAGTGTGAGCCCAGTGGCTCTGAAGTTGTTTATTGGGTGGTGTTGCAGTAGGGCAGGAAGTGAGATCAGAAGGCAAGAACACTTATTTTCTTGTGAATACTTAAGTAGCTGTAGGCAAGAACACCTATTTTTCTTGTGAATATTTAATTAGCTATGCCTTGATCATTTACTGCAGGGACAAGATTGTAATGATTATAGGTTGAACCCCTGTTGAAATGAGTTATTGTGTATGCATTTAAAGGTGTTTGTTTTATGAAGTTTATTCTTTGAACCATTTTTGAACCGGATTTAGAGATCAGTACATTTAATTTAGTTATTTGTTAGAAGTAAGTTTGAGTTTTATGCATTACATCTTCAGTAAAGTAAGTACATAGTTTTAAGATTGACAAGTACTTAATGTTTTGATAATGGTTGATGTAACGTCATTCTTATACCAGTGATGACCAGTAACAGACATTAAAGGAGTTTCTTCTAGATATATATCGTGACAGTGGTTTTTCATTATTCTTTACAGTGGTCATCAACCCGATTTTAATGTGCTCCGTTTAGATTGCCTGTTTGGTAATTTGGCGGGTGCAACATTGCTACCTGGCGAAGGCTGCTTTGCCGGCACCACTGCAATGACTTGCCCTTGTGTTTTTGTTTTGGGTGTGTGTCGGGTCCACTCCCTGAACTCTAGCCTCGCTCTGAAAACCCTAACAACACTAAGTTTGATACGAGAGGAAAGCCGTTGATCATGTCTATCCAATGGTGCTAAACTTGTGATTTTTTCTGTGCACAAAATCCCAAAGGGAGGCTTGTTGAGTTAGATTCGGAGCACAGCCGCCTACTTGTCATTTTCGTTATCAAGAAGTATGGAAGCCGCCCTAAAACTCTAAAATTCGGATGCAGTGACATGCCAGCATGACTCAGGTACAAACCGCGTCTCTCTAGCATTTTTAGTTCCAGAATGATTCAAGAGCATAGCTGACAGTTTTTATAAGTCCGGCCTTTTTTTTTTCAATGAATATATTTTTTACCATTAATCACCACGCGCCGTGTAAATCATGCATTAAATTCCCCGAATTTTGGGGTGTGTGTCGGGTCCACTCCCTGACCTCTAGCCTCGCTCTGAAAATCCCCACAACACTAAGTTTGATACGAGAGGAAAGCCCTTGATCATGTGTATCCAATGGTGCTAAACTTGTTTAGATTGAGCAAGTATTTGGGGTCGAATTTACCAGTTGTAACTTGTGATTTTCTCTGTGTACAAAAATCCCATAGGGAGGCTTGTTGAGTTAGCTTCGGAGCACAGCCGCCTACTTGTCATTTTCGTTATCAAGAAGTCCGAAAGCCGCCCTAAAACTTTAAAATTCGGATGCAGGGACATGCCAGCATGACTCAGATACAAACCGCGTCTCTCTAGTATTTTTAGTTCCAGAATGAATCAAGAGTATAGCTGAAGGTTTTTATGAGTCCGGGCTTTTTGTTCAATGAATAAATCGTTTTACTCCAATGTCCACCACGTGCCATGTGTATCATGCACTAAATGCCTTAAAGTTTGGGGGGTGTCGGTTCCAATCCCTGGCATCTAGCCTTGCTTTGAAAATCACCAGAGCACTAAGTTTAGTACAAAGATGAAAGCCCGCGTACTTGTCATTTTCGGTTTCAAGAACTCTGGAAGCCGCCCTAAAACTTTGAAATTCGTATGCAGGGACATGCCAGGATCATTCAGGTACAAGTTCCGTCTTCCTAGCATTTTTAGTACCAGAATCAATCAAGAGTATAGCTGAAGGTTTTTATAAGACCGGGCTTTTTTTTCAATGAATAAATTGTTTTTCTCCAATGTTCAACACGTGCCGTGTGTATCATGCATTAAATGCCCTAAAATTGTGGGGTGTGTCGGTTCCACTCCCTGGCAGCTAGCCTCGCTTTGAAAATCACCATAGCACTAAGTTTAGTACGAGATGAAAGCCCTTGAAAATGTCCTTCTAATGGTGCTAAACCTGATTAGAATGAGCAATGATTTGGGGTCAAATTTATCCGTCGAACTTTTGATGGTCTCTGTGCACACAAATCCCGTAGGAAGGCTTGTTGAGTTTGTTTCTGAGCACAGCTGCGTACTTGTCATTTACGGTATCAAGAACTCTGGAAGCCGCCCTAAAACTTTGAAATTCGTATGCAGGAACATGCCAGGATCATTCAGGTACAAATTCCGTCTTCCTAGCATTTTTAGTACCAGAATCAATCAAGAGTATAGCTGAAGGTTTTTATAAGACCGGGCTTTTTTTTTCAATGAATAAATTGTTTTTCTCCAATGTTCAACACGTGCCGTGTGTATCATGCATTAAATGCCCTCAAATTGTGGGGTGTGTCGGTTCCACTCCCTGGCATCTAGCCTCGCTTTGAAAATCACCATAGCACTAAGTTTAGTACGAGATGAAAGCCCTTGAAAATGTCCTTCTAATGGTGCTAAACCTGATTATAATGAGCAATGATTTGGGGTCAAATTTATCCGTCGAACTTTTGATGTTCTCTGTGCACAAAAATCCCGTAGGAAGGCTTGTTGAGTTTGTTTTTGAGCACAGCTGCGTACTTTTCGTTTTCGGTATCAAGAACTCTGGAAGCCGCCCTAAAACTTTGAAATTCGTATGCAGGGACATGCCAGGATCATTCAGGTACAAATTCCGTCTTCCTAGCATTTTTAGTACCAGAATGAATCAAGAGTATAGCTGAAGGTTTTTATAAGACCGGGCTTTTTTTTCAATGAATAAATTGTTTTTCTCCAATGTTCAACACGTGCCGTGTGTATCATGCATTAAATGCCCTAAAGTTTGGGGGTGTCGGTTCCACTCCGTGGCCTGTAGCCTCGCTTTGAAAATCGCCTTAGCACTAAGTTTAGTACGAGAAGAAAGCCCTTGAAAATGTCCTTCTAATGGTGCTAAACCTGATTATAATGAGCAATGATTTGGGGTCAAATTTATCCATCGAACTTTTGATGTTCTCTGTGCACAAAAATCCCGTAGGAAAGCTTGTTGAGTTTGTTTCTGAGCACAGCTGCGTACTTGTCATTTTCGGTATCAAGAACTCTGGAAGCCGCCCTAAAACTTTGAAATTCGTATGCAGGGACATGCCAGGATCATTCAGGTACAAATTCCGTCTTCCTAGCATTTTTAGTACCAGAATGAATTATGAGTATAGCTGAAGGTTTTTATAAGACCGGGCTTTTTTTTCAATGAATAAATTGTTTTTCTCCAATGTTCAACACGTGCCGTGTGTATCATGCATTAAATGCCCTAAAATTTTGGGGTGTGTCGGTTCCACTCTCTCCAAGTAAAAAACACCCCTTCACAGGTCTAATTTTAAAAACGTCCGAACATCAACCTTGAAAAATGTCCCTACACTTCTCAGCAAAGAGGACCATTTAGTTCAGGGCCTAAGTCATCCAACATACCTCAAGCTCAAGTCAACAACCCCCAGGTCACAATTGGGCAACATTTTTGTACATTGAAACCCCTTCTGGGGGCTCTCAATCTGTCTAATATGGATTATTAGGTTGTTGAAATCGTTTCTGAGCAACTCCGCATACTTGAGCTTTTTGCTATCAAGAAGTGTGCAAGTGGCCCTAAACCTTTAAAAAAATTGATGCCGGGACATGCTAGGATGACTAAGGTACAAACTGCATCTCTCTAGCATTTTTAGTTTCAGAGTTATTCCAGAGCATTGCTGAAAGTTTTTAATTGTCCTGGCCTATTTTTGAATGACTATTATTTTTGGTTGGATTCCAGACTGCGCCGTGTGTTTGTAAACACTGTAGACACGCACAGTGTACGTCAATTTCTAATGGGTGCCTGCTCACGCCGTCGCATCTAGCCCCGCCTTAAAAATCGTCAGAGCATTAAGTTTTGTACGAGAGGAAAGCCTTTGAACATGGCAATCCGGTGGTTTTGAACATTGAGCATGATACTGAGATCGAAATTACCCGTTGTGAATTTTGTTTTTCTCTCCGACAGCTCTGTGCACAAAACTCCCTTAGGGTGAGGGGTAGCTCTTTCGCCACCCTTGTCGCGCAGACTTGTGCCAAATACACAAAACAAACATGAACTTGTAGCCCTCTAGTTGGGCTCTCCTTTGGTGTATAGTATGTCTGGATCAGACGATTTCTTGAGGGTCATAGAGCCTTTGTACTTTGAATTTCTCTTCAGATTGGCTAATGTTGACGTCCGGGCAGCAATCTTCGACCTCGTCATTTTGAGTAGGCTTGCTCGGACGTCCTTTTGAGCACCACGGACTTGTTGCAGGCTCCCCGGAAGTTAATAATCGGACTCGGCAATATCCAAGCCACACACAGGTACCCAAATTTTCTCTCTAGCGTGCCAAGTTCAGGAGATATGGTCAAGTGCACAGCTCTCCGCTGGTGTATAGTATGTGCCAATCTAAAATTGTCTTGGGTATGAAAGGGCCTCCGTGTGTTTTCATTATTTCCAGAGAAACTTACACTTTGGGCGTTGTTGTCCCTTGGGGTGAGGGGTAGCTCTTTCGCCGCTCTTGTCGCGCAGACTTGTGCCACATACACGAAACCAAACATGAACTTGTAGCCCTCTAGTTGGGCTCTCCTTTGGTGTATAGTATGTCTGGATCAGACGATTTCTTGAGGGTCATAGAGCCTTTGTACTTTGAATTTCTCTTCAGATTGGCTAATGTTGACGTCCGGGTAGCAATCTTCGACCTCGTCATTTTGAGTAGGCTTGCTCGGACGTCTTTTTGAGCACCACGGACTTGTTGCAGGCTCCCCGGAAGTTAATAATCGGACTCGGCAATATCCAAGCCACACACAGGTACCCAAATTTTCTCTCTAGCATGCCAAGTTCAGGAGATATGGTCAAGTGCACAGCTCTCCGCTGGTGTATAGTATGTGCCAATCTAAAATTGTCTTGGGTATGAAAGGGCCTCCGTGTGTTTTCATTATTTCCAGAGAAACTTACACTTTGGGCGTTGTTGTCCCTTGGGGTGAGGGGTAGCTCTTTCGCCGCTCTTGTCGCGCAGACTTGTGCCACATACACGAAACCAAACATGAACTTGTAGCTCGCGAGTGGGGCTCTCCTTTTGGTGTATAGTATGTGTGGATCGGGTGATTTCTTGAGGGTGATAAGAGCCTTTGTATTTTGAATTTCTATCCAGAATGGCTAATGTTGACGTCCGGGTAGCAATCTTCGACCCCGTCATTTTGAGTAGGCTGGCTCGGACGTCTTTTTGAGCACCACGGACTTGTCGCGGGCTCCCCGAAAGTTAATCATCGGACTCGGCAATATTCAAGCCACACACAGGTACCCAAATTTTCTTTCTAGCATGCCAAGTTCAGGAGTTATGGTCAAGTGCACAGCGAACTTGTTATGCCGACCATTTTCGCCACATTTTTCTCTGCCATGAGCTGACAACCTTGCCCAAAATTGACCAAAAATAGCTCCCTCTATTGTCGGATGGCATCGGCTAGGTCTAGGCCGCAAAATAAAACAAAGACATCAAGTTTTAGCCCTTGATTAGGGCTCTCCGGTGGTGTTTAGTGAGTGCTAATCTAAAATTGTCTTGGGTAAGAAAAGGTCCTCCGTGTGTTGTCATTATTTCCAGAGAAACTTACACTTTGGGCATTGTTGTCTTTTGGGGTGAGGGGTTGCTCTTTCGCCGCCCATGTCGCACAGACTTGTGCCACATACACAAAACAATAAAGAACTTGTAGCACTTGAGTGGGGCTCTCCTTTGGTGTATAGTATGTGTGGATCGGCTCCCCGGAAGTTGATCATTGGACTCGGCAATATTCAAGCCACACACAGGTACCCAAATTTTCTCTCTAGCATGCCAAGTTCAGGAGTTATGGTCACGTGCACAGCGAACTTGTTATGCCGACCATTTTCGCCAGATTTTTCCCTGCCATGCATTAAATGTCAAAAATTTATGGGGTGTGTCGGGTCTACTCCCTGGCCTCTAGCGTCGCTTATAGCACTAATTGTTGTACGAGAGGAAAGCCCTTGAATTTGTCCATCCAATGGTGCTAAATTTGTTTAGATTTAGCAATGATTTTGGGTCAAGCTGACCCGTTGTACTTTTGATTTTCTCTGTGCACAAAAATCCCGTAGGTGGGCTTGTTGAGGTCGTTTCGGAGCAGAGCCGCCTACTTTTAATTTTCGGTATCAAGAAGTCTGGAAGCCGCTCTAAAACTTTGAAATTTGAATTTAGGGACATACCAGCATTTTTTGTTCCAGAGTTATTCCAGAGCGTTGCTGAAAGTTTTTAATTGTCCGGGCCTATTTTTTGAATGACTATTATTTTTGGTTGGAATCCTGACTGCGCCGTGTGTTTGTATACGTTGTATACACGCACAGTGTACGTCAATTTCTAATGGGTGCCTGCTCACGCCGTCGCATCTGGCCCCGCCTTAAAAATCGTCAGAGCATTAAGTTTTGAACGAGAGGAAAGCCCTTGAACATGGCAATCCTGTGGTGGTAAAATTTTGAAGATTGAGCATGATACTGGGATCGAAATTACCCGTTGTACATTTTGTTTTTGTCTCCGACAGCTATGTGCACAAAACTCCCATATGGAGGTTGTTGAAATCGTTTCTGAGCAACCCCGCCTACTTGAGCTTTTTTCTATCAAGAAGTGTGCAAGTCGCCCTAAACCTTTAAGAAATGGATGCAGGGAGGTTGTTGAAATCGTTTCTGAGCAACCCCGCCTACTTGAGCTTTTTTCTATCAAGAAGTGTGCACGTCGCCAAAAACCTTTTAAAAAAATGGATGCAGGGACATGCCAGCATGACTAAGGTACAAACTGCATCTCTCTAGCATTTTTTGTTCCAGAGTTATTCCAGAGCGTTGCTGAAAGTTTTTAATTGTCCGGGCCTATTTTTTGAATGACTATTATTTTTGGTTGGAATCCTGACTGCGCCGTGTGTTAGTATACGTTTTATAAACGCACAGTGTACGTCAATTTGTAATGGGTGCCTGCTCACGCCGTCGCATCTGGCCCCGCCTTAAAAATCGTCAGAGCATTAAGTTTTGTACGAGAGGAAAGCCCTTGAACATGGCAATCTTGTAATTGTGAAATTTCGTTACAGATATACATCAAACTGATTTCCGTAATTTCCCAAGTTTATAACACTCCCGAGTTCACCTAGTTACGAGTTCCTGTGTACAAGTTGACTTGAGTACGAATTTACTTGGGTACGAGATCACTTGAATACGATTTCACCTGGGAACGAGTTGCCTTGGGGATGAACTTACTTGGGACGAGTTGACTTAGGTACAATTTGATTTGACTTGAGTACTATATGACCCGAGTTCTTCCAACACGGCAACTCGTGCATCAGTCAACTCGTACCTATGTCATAGCGTACCAGTTATTAAATGTACATTGTAGTGCGGATCTAGAGGATATGTTTGTAGCACAAATTTTCCCGTTTTGGGAAGGCGGCTTCCAAATACCATCGTTTGAATAGCCCAGATTTAAAAAAATGATTTGTTTATTCGTCTGAACCGTAAATGGAGTTCCCCTAAAATCAAAACATTAAAAAAAAATCTAATAAATTAAGAAACTCAAAGGGTGTTGAGGCCTCCGAAAAAAAATCCCACAGGTGCATACAAAATAATAAACAGGTTCATATTAATTTTCTGAAATAATTTTAGATACATCAAACTGATTTCCCTAATTTCGCTAATTTGTAACACTCCCGAGTTCACCTAGTTTCGAGTTCCTTGTGTACAAGTTGACTTGAGTACGAATTTACTTGGGTACGAGATCACTTGAATACGATTTCACCTGGGAACGAGTTGCCTTGGGGATGAATTTACTTTGGGACGAGTTGACTTGGCTACAATTTGTACACGGGCCGAGTTGACCCGAGTTCTTCCAACAGGGCAACTCGTGCCGCAGTCAACTCGTACCTATGTCATAGCGTACCGATTGCTAAATGTACGTCGTAGTGCGGATCTAGAGGATATGTTTGTGGCACTAGTTTTCCCGTTTTGGGAAGGAGGCTTCCAAACACCATCGTTTGAATAGCCCAGACTTTAAAACAATTGATTCGATTATTCGTTTTTTTTCGTAAATGGAGTTCCTCTAATATCAAAACATTTTATAAACAAATCTAATAAATTAATAAACTCAAAAGGTGTTGAAGCCTCCGAAAAATCCCACAATTGCATACAAACTAATAAACAGGTTCATATTAAATTTCTGAAATAATTCTTTTAAGAAAACATCCCTTACAGTTTGTAAGTGTGAAATCTCGTTACAGAAATACATCAAACTGATTTCCCTAATTTCGCTAATTTGTAACACTCCCGAGTTCACCTAGTTACGAGTTCCTTGTGTACAAGTTGGCTTGAGTACGAATTTACTTGGGTACGAGATCACTTTAATACGATTTCACCTGGGAACGAGTTGCCTTGGGGATGAATTTACTTTGAGACGAGTTGGCTTAGGTACAATTTGTACACGGGCCGAGTTGACCCAAATTCTTCCAACAGGGCAGCTCGTGCCACAGTCAACTCGTACCTATGTCATAGCGTACCGGTTATTAAATGTACGTTGTAGTGCGGATCTAGAGGATATGTTTGTGGCACTAATTTTCCCATTTTGGGAAGGCGGCTTCCAAACACCATCGTTTGAATAGCCCAGATTAAAAACAATTGATTCGATTATTCGTCTTAGCCGTAAATGGAGGTCCTCTAATATCAAAACATTTTATAAAACAAATCTAATAAAATTAATAAACTCAAAAGGTGTTGAAGCCTCCGAAAAATCCCACAATTGCTTACAAATTAATAAACAGGTTCATATTAATTTTCTGAAATAAATTTTTCAAGAAAACATCCTTTACAAATTGTAAGTGTGAAATTTCGTTACAGAAGTACATCAAACTGATTTCCCTAATTTCGCTAATTTGCTAATTTGTAACACTCCCGAGTTCAACTAGTTACGAGTTCCTTGTGTACAAATTGACTTGAGTACGAATTTACTTGGGTACGAGATCACTTGAATACGATTTCACCTGGGAACGAGTTGCCTTGGGGGTGAATTTACTTTGGGACGAGTTGCCTTAGGTACAATTTGTACACGGGCCGAGTTGACTTGAGTACTATATGACCCGAGTTCTTCCAACAGGGCAACTCGTGCCGCAGTCAACTCGTACCTATGTCATAGCGTACCGATTGTTAAATGTACGTTGTAGTGCGGATCTGGAGGATATGTTTGTGGCACTAGTTTTCCCGTTTTGGGAAGGAGGCTTCCAAACACCATCGTTTGAATAGCCCAGATCTAAAAACAATTGATTCGATTATTCGTCTTTTCGTAAATGGAGTTCCTCTAATATCAAAACATTTATTAAAACAAATCTAATGAATTAAGAAACTCAAAAGGTGTTGAGGCCTCCGAAAAATCCCACAGGTGCATACAAAATAATAAACAGGTTCATATTAATTTTCTGAAATAATTTTAAATACATCAAACTGATTTCTCTAATTTCGCTAATTTGTAACACTCCCGAGTTCACCTAGTTACGAGTTCCTTTTGTACAAGTTGACTTGAGTACGACTTTACTTGGGTACGAGATCACTTGAATACGATTTCACCTGGGAACGAGTTGCCTTGGGGATGAATTTACTTTGGGACGAGTTGACTTAGGTACAATTTGTACACGGGCCGAGTTGACTTGAGTACTATATGACCCGAGTTCTTCCAACAGGGCAACTCGTGCCACAGTCAACTCGTACCTATGTCATAGCGTACCGATTATTAAATGTACGTTGTAGTGCGGATCTAGAGGATATGTTTGTGGCACTAATTTTCCCGTTTTGGGAAGGCGGCTTCCAAACACCATTGTTTGAATAGCCCAGATTAAAAAAAATTATTCGATTATTCGTCTTAGCCGTAAATGGAGGTCCTCTAATATCAAAACATTTTATAAAACAAATCTAATAAATTAATAAACTCGAAAGGTGTTGCAGCCTCCGAAAAATCCCACAATTACATACAAATTAATAAACAGGTTCATATTAATTTTCTGAAATAATTTTTTCAAGAAAACATCCTTTACAAATTGTAAGTGTGAAATTTCGTTACAGAAATACATCAAACTGATTTCCCTAATTTCGCTAATTTGCTAATTTGTAACACTCCCGAGTTCAACTAGTTACGAGTTCCTTGTGTACAAATTGACTTGAGTACGAATTTACTTGGGTACGAGATCACTTGAATACGATTTCACCTGGGAACGAGTTGCCTTGGGGGTGAATTTACTTTGGGACGAGTTGACTTAGGTACAATTTGTACACGGGCCGAGTTGACTTGAGTACTATATGACCCGTGTTCTTCCAACAGGGCAACTCGTGCCGCAGTCAACTCGTACCTATGTCATAGCGTACCGATTGTTAAATGTACGTTGTAGTGCGGATCTGGAGGATATGTTTGTGGCACTAGTTTTCCCGTTTTGGGAAGGAGGCTTCCAAACACCATCGTTTGAATAGCCCAGATTTAAAAACAATTGATTCGATTATTCGTCTTTTCGTAAATGGAGTTCCTCTAATATCAAAACATTTTATAAAACAAATCTAATAAATTAATAAACTCAAAATGTGTTGAGGCCTCCGAAAAATCCCACAGATGCATACAAAATAATAAACAGGTTCATATTAATTTTCTGAAATAATTTTAAATACATCAAACTGATTTCCCTAATTTCGCTAATTTGTAACACTCCCGAGTTCACCTAGTTACGAGTTCCTTTTGTACAAGTTGACTTGAGTACGACTTTACTTGGGTACGAGATCACTTGAATACGATTTCACTTGGGAACGAGTTGCCTTGGGGATGAATTTACTTTGGGACGAGTTGACTTAGGTACAATTTGTACACGGGCCGAGTTGACTTGAGTACTATATGACCCGAGTTCTTCTAACAGGGCAACTCGTGCCACAGTCAACTCGTACCTATGACACAGCGTACCGATTATTAAATGTACGTTGTAGTTCGGATCTAGAGGATATGTTTGTGGCACTAATTTTCCCAGTTTGGGAAGGCGGCTTCCAAACACAATCGTTTGAATAGCCCAGATAAAAAAAAAGTTATTCGATTATTCGTCTTTACCGTTAATGGAGTTCCTCTAATACCAAAACGTTTTGTACAAATCTAATAAATTAATAAACTCAAAAGGTGTTGAAGCCTCCGAAAAATCCCAAAATTGCATACAAAAAAATAAACAGGTTCATATTAATTTTCTGAAATATTTTTTTTAAGAAAACATCCCTTACAAATTGTAAGTGTGAAATTTCGTTACAGAAATACATTAAACTGATTTCCCTAATTTCGCTAATTTGTAACACTTTGTACAAGTTGACTTGAGTACGAATTTACTTGAGTACGAGTTCACTTGAATACGATTTCACCTGGGAACGAGTTGCATTGGGGATGAGTTTACTTTGGGCCGAATTGACTTAGGCACAAGTTGTACAGGGTCCGAGTTGACTTGAGTACTATATGATTCGAATTCTTCAAACAGGTTTACTCGTGCCACAGTCAACTCGTACCTTAGTCATAGCGTACCGGTTGTTAAACGTACTTTGTAGTTCAGATCTAGAGGAGATGTTTATGTCATTGATTTTACCGTTTTGGGAAGTCGGCTTTTTAAAATAAATGAAATTAATTTCCCTAATTTTTCGAATTTTAAAGTCACCTGGAAGTGGTATTTTCTAAAAAATAAAGTGAACGACCAAAAACATGTAGTTTTAATAAATTTTACAATAAAATTTCTGTGTTTTTTTTTCAAGATGACAGACTTATCTTTTAGTTATAATTTTTGCTTTTCCTAATGGCTATCATTTTGGGGGTTTCCTTTAAAAATTGTTTTGTTTTGTTTTTAATTTAATTAATTCCCTTGTTTTACTTATTTCGTAAAAAATGTCACGCTTAAAAGTTTTTTTGTTTTTGTTTTTTTTCTGTGTGTATACTAGTACTATATTAATTTAATGTTAGTTTTTGCTATGTAATAGCAGTTTTTATTATGCTTCTTTATTAATGTGGATTAAACAGCTACCTGAGCGGAATGTTTTTAACGGAAATTGTATTTTAACTTGTTTATAATGCATGTGTTCACCATTTTAATGGAATTTTGATATGTGTATACTTCTGAATTGTTCGTAATTATCGATTAAAAATCTGGCCCCAACTAAAAACACTTTTGCCGTTGAGAGCACGCGTCGAAGGACAATGCCGCTGACGTCATTTGTGGGAGTTTGCTTTGTTATACCTCCACGCTGCAACAAAGCGGCTTTACAAATTGGAGCTCCCAACTATGACGTTTAGAGAGTGATTACGTAATGGGGCTTTTCGCAAATCTCTCAGAAAAGCGCTGGATAAGGGTATTCGAAATGATTGTTTTTTTTACACAATCAAAATCTATTTATAATCATATGACTCGATTTCCTTATTCATTGAAAACATTTTAAATGGAATTCAGCAAAGTTCACGACTTGACATTTTCGGTTTTTTTTATATTATTTGTTTCTGTGTATATACTAGTATATTTATTTGATGTATGTTTTTGCTATGTAATAGCAGTATTTAGTATGCTTCTTTATTAGTGTGGATTAAGTGATGTACGTTGTCGTTTGTAGAATAAACGGAGTAGAATAACTCCAATCGAAAAAAAAAGTGCATAATAATAAACAAATAACTATGTACTAACTATGTAGCAAATTAGTTTCCATTTTAAAATTAAAAAGTAGGCCCGGTCCGAGTGGGCGCTGTTCCTGACGTAAATCAAGGTGCGACATTCCGGATTCTCGAAGCACAACGGCTCGAAGTGTTTTCTACACAGCGCTGGAAAAGACGTCGGACAGAACGGGAGAGCCAAAGAGCCAAAGCTGATTCCAGCATCCACACCGACCCCAAAATCCCATAAAACCGCCCAAGAACAAGAGTAAAAGGCATGATGAAAACGTCACCCCTCGTAAAATTATCTCCAGTCATTGACCGATGGTGGTGCAACAAAAACTGTTTTCCAAAAGACAAGTTTAATGCGTCAGGTATTAATTAGAAAGTGGACAGATAAAACAAGCGAACAAAAAACAAAAAACACGCAACATGCAATTTAATTTTGATTAACAAGGTTTTCCATAGGTTTTGACGTGGACTATAATAATGAGGGAGACACTTTGTCTCCGGCTGTCAGATGGGCAAAATGTGGTAAATAATTAGCCTATTTCTCTGAAATTTATCAACTCATTCAACTTGCTTTTATGGTGGTTTTGTATGGTTTTTTTTTTACTATTTCGGACGCAACACCAATAGGATGATGTTGCGTTAGAAATCGGAAAAAATACCAAACCACCATAAAAGCAAGTTGAATGAGTTGATTTCAGTAAAATATGCTAATTATTTAATAGGATGGTGAAAATGTGTGTCGCCCACTAAACGTTTAGATTGAAACGGGCTGTATAGTACAGCCATTGGACCCTTTCGGTAAACAGTATTGTCCAAGGCCCACACTTCGTGTATCACAACTTGTACATAAAATAACAAACCTGTGAAAATTTAGGCTCAATCGGTCATCGGAGTCGGGAGAAAATAACGGGAAAACCCACCCTTGTATCCGCACGTTTCGCTGTGTCATGACATTTGTTTAAAATAAATCCGTAATTCTCGATATCGAGAATTGATATTGTTTTACGGTTTTCTCAAAAAGTAAAGCATTTCATGGAATAATTTCAAGATAAGTCTTTCACCACTACCTTCTGTAAACCCTGTATATTGTTAATCTGTGAACTTTTTTATTCTGTACCGAAAGGGTCCGATGGCTTTAAAAAGCCCTTGGTTGCATACTTAGCGGACCGGAGCCCCCCCCCCCCCCCCCCCCCATTTATGTGTGGCTCACCATTAAATTATTAATTTTTGTCAGTTGATTAAAGCAATACACCAGCCACTAGATAGCGGGTCGACCCGCGCAACCAACTGGGAAACATGGAGGAACGAGAACCAAAAACAAAGTAAAGCGTTTTCAAGGCACTAATTGGAAATGCCACTACCTGTCCAAAGTGTTGGATTATGGTATGCGTAGTATATAGCCAGAGGAGTGTCTGAGTGTCTTTCGTTCGGACGCGGCCCTGTGTTCGGACACCCTCGAGAGGATGGTCGCACGCCGAAAAGTTAACTTTTCCTATAATAAACAGCGCCCTCTATTGTTTTTAAACCAGTGAACTTTTCGTGACATTGACGGGTAACCTTGTCAAAAGGCTGATGAACCATAACGGCGCCGCGCGCCGGCTACCAGTTACAGAAGATTAGCAGCCGATTGAGTGCGCACTTTCCGTGAAAGTCACAACAAACGGTGAGGGGTTGGTCATTATTTTGCACAATATTCTCTGTTTTTATATCTGTTATTACCTATATTAACTCAAAGAAGATTAAACTTGCGATGCCGAGGTACTTTGGTTCAGTTGTAGCTAAATTTATAGATAATATGACGGTAAAAGTATTGTGACAGTTGTTTGGGTCAATTGTGCTGTGGACTGTATAGATTGGTCAACTCGACCAAGAAGTTTGAATCGGGTTCCTTCATCCGCCGTCCATGGTTGAATGTTGATACTGTTTTAATATAATTTATAGTATAAATCTGGTTATCAATTCATTGGGATACGTTGATATGATCTCAATTTATTGCTACACTCAAGTTTTCATAATTAAAAAATAATCAAATAATATTGAATTTGAAATATTAAATTCAATCAAATTCAAACAAACCAGTGTAAAATTTATGTTTATGTTAAGCTTAAATTAAATTTGAGATCACTGTAAGGGACCATGGATAAATTAAGAACGCGGCCGCCCGCGGTCAGACTCGTTCTAGAACGAGTCCGTCCCAAAATTGTCACGCGCCCGTCCCAAGATGGATTAAGCGCTTCACTGATTTTTAAGGTCCCTCATTATCGAACTCTATTGTTGGTGCCTTTTGTTGTTCAGATTACATGGACAAGGCAGCTTGCAAGTAAGCCACGAAGGGGTGAAGGATTAGTGTTTGCGGTCTAGCTCAGGTATACACCAGACAATGGGTTGGAGATGTCCATGTACAGCCAACCCTCAAGTTTGCCAAAGCCAATACAATAATATGCTACTGCCATAAAAAGTTGAAGAGGTGACTATTATTATTCTTAAATTTGAAATCATCGCCAACTTATTTTGTATCTACATCTAATTGTTACATTAGGACCCGTGTTTACTGAGATGATTACACTTACAAGATTCGTTCATAAAGGTACCGCGAAATCATGCTGACCGGCTCGCAATCACACAAAACACAACGCAAAATTACATCGTAGTACACAAACATCCAGCGACACACTCACACACAGTGTTTTCAATATTCAGGCCTAGTAGTCTTGTTACTTTGCGTGCAACAAACTATAATGCATGAAACATTGAACGCTAGAGGGCTTTCCTAGAGCTAAACTCATACAACATTGGCTGGTACCTTGTGCAACGTGGTGAATTTTCAGCAGTTCCTTGGGAAATATTAAGCGTGTTTAAGAAAAACTTCATAACGTGTTGGCTTCATTGTTCAAACATGAAACATTTTGGACACCTTGGATGTACAAACAAGAGTATAGTTTTACTGTTTAATGTAAGATGTTTTTCCTATTGACTTTGTTTTACTTTGGGGGATTATTTTGCATGGCGATCGTGCAAAGACGTAGTATTTTTTATTTTTTAATCTGCGGTTGTGTTTTGACTTATTGTGTGAAAAGAGCTACAACTTGGGTTTATCTACCCAGATAAGCCGATTATAACTACACAGTGGTTTTCGGCCTACACCCATTGTTCCTTTGTTATACAGTGGGTCTTCCTGGAGACCCGGTGGTTGAGGAGAACGCGTTCCACTCCGTAGTTTTTCTTTTGTTCGTTTTGTCACGCGAAGGAACGCGTCGCGACGCGGTCGTTCCCGTGACATAATTTATCCATGGTCCCTAAGTGTAATTCCCCTTCCTGATGAAAAGTGCAGCCTCACATTTTTGTTTAGTCACAATCACATCTGAGGATAACTTTTTGTTAGCAGGACTGGTTGCGATGATGTATTGTAACCCTCCTCCCGACGGCCATCGGGAGGAGGGTTACATTATCGTGAATAGACTAGAGCAGGACATGCTGTCGAATGCAGAAATATGTACAGTCACAGCATAGATCAAGTATCCTTGCTCTATGTGCGAGTAATAAGTTTTGGATTTGAAGTGCTACTTTTTTGGGGGTGAATGAACCCTCAGTGCGAGCTTTTTATAGGCGTCAATCGATTTGTACTTCGCTGGGTCAAGTTAAAAGCAGGCCTGTGGTTTTGTACACATGGAAATAGTCTCTCACTAGAGAGCTATGCCTGCATGCCCTCTCCATAGATATGATTGTACACAGGCATGGTTCTGCCCTAAGTGGTCGGTGCTGGAATTAACCCGCCTGACAATCAGGATTCCCAACAACCACTGGACATGCTGGAAGATTTTCCTGGGTTTTTTTTTGTTTTAGTTTTTTTATTTCACTTGCAGTTTCCTTTCAAAGTATTTTAATGGAATGTAAAAATTTTGTACTAAAACCAGTAAAAAATCTAACTTTGAGCTGGTAATTTTGAGCACTTTTTTTATTTGAGTCTACTTACATGATCTACCATGTAACTCTTTCCTCTCCAATCTGTTTCCAGGAAAACATTTTTCCACCACTAAAGAAATCCTGGGCAGAACCCAGTCAACTGGGAGAAATGCACCTACCGGCTACAGTAGCTGGGTGAAAGTTCATGTCTTCCATGAACAGCCACATACGAGTCGAGCATAAATAAAAGCTGCAATTATTATTAATAATTTTTTCTTTTCTCTCTCCACTTAAGATGTGAACGGATGCTAACGCTACACTGAAAAAAAGGGTTCTTAAAAAGATATCTTTCTAAAGCCACTATGACATGAAACACTATTCACCACTCAGTGTTTGAGACATCAAGCACCTCCTTGAATGGAGGCTAACCATGGATGAGTCAGAGGTCATTGACATTGATGACCTCCTTGGATCAGCTGTTGCTTTGGTAAGTTTGATACATGATTCTTTGTTAACAAGGGAGAGAATTTTATAATGTTAAACCATTAAAGCTTTCTGAAGTTGATTCAGGTGACCGGTGCAGAACGCCGGCCACAAGCTCTTTCATGTGAACAAAAGTCTGATTGGCGACGTCACACATCTGGCACAATGCTGACACGCCAAAGCCTGGAGACCATGGCCTCTGTTGCCCTGGTCTTGGCCTTGGTGCCCCTTCAAAAGTTTCTTAAAGACTTTAACAGATTTTCCAGTGGAAGTGCCCTTTTCAAAGTGAAAATGGCCTTGCCCTCCCAAAGATAAAATTCCAAGCCTGCTTTTAATTGTGAAGTTCTATGTATTATTAGTCAGTCGTAGTATTGACTACATTCACAAAGATTTATTTCAATAAACAAATCCAACTCTCGTCGGCCCAAGTCAAGTTCAGTATTGTACCTTTGAGCAAGGCACTTAACCATACTTGCATAGGAATGTAGTGCATTCTCCTCTACAGTCCAGGCTCTTGTTGGATGATACCCATGCCTACCTCCTTACGGACTGTGGTGGGGTAACCCTGCTGCAGCCCAATGAGTAGCTATTAACATGCTCCTGGTGCCAAATGATTTGGGTGAACAGCCCAAATTAGTTTTAAGCAAAACCCTAGAAGCGGCCATCCGGCCTTGTGATGTTAGGTGATATCTCATTAAAAAAAAATTTTTTTTAATTAAATAGCTAGCCAGACATCTTTGAGAGAATGTTGACTCACTCCCCAGGTTTTTTAACTGCCATTTTTTTTTTTTTTTTTTTTTTTCCAGGGACAGCAAGAGGCCGAAGAGTATGACTTTGAGAACTTCCCCAATGATAGCGAACCGACACCAACCCCTGAGACATCTATAAAGGAAACCGTTCCTGACTACCCTTCAAGTAACCTTTCAGTACAGCAAGGTTCGTACTACATAAAAAGCAGTGTTTTAACCACTTCATATCGATATTTAAAAAAATTCTGTGCCCACCTGCGGTATTAGTCAGATTATCTAGAGCTTCTTGAGTAATCGATTTACTTGGGAAAAAGTCATTGTCACAATAAAACACGAAGAGGTATTTTACAAAGCAAGTTTTCCAGAACCTTTTGTTACCATTTGTATGGGGTAAACTGATGTTCTACATACATGAACCATCCTATAACCACATTGGCAGTCTTCATGTAGTTCACCAAACCCAAGCTCTGGTGTTGTCAGAAGCAGAGTTGTGGTTCCAATCCCAGTCTTGACACTTGTGCCCTTGAGCAAGGCACTTAACCATAAATTGCTTGGTGAAAAGTTTGAGTGGGTGCATTCTGCCAGTCTCCTATTGGATGAATCCCACGCCTACATGTACATACATCCTTGACTGTAAAGAGGGTAACCCTGTTTGCAGTTGATTTCAGTCAATAGCCAAAATTAGTCATGTTTAGTCTCACCTTAAAGGCAGTGTACACTATTGGTAATTACTCAAAAAAGTTATTGGTATAAAACCTTACTTGGTAATGAGTAATGGGGAGCCTTTCGAGAATGAAGTAATTTTCCACAAATTTGTTTTTGAGACCTGCAAGAATTAAATTTTGAGGTCTCGGAAATCAAGCATCTGAAAGCACACTAACTTTGTGTGACAAGAGTGTTTTTTCTTTCATTATTATCTCGCAACTTCAACGACCAATTGTGCTCAAATTTTCACAGGTTTATTATTTCATGCACATGTTGAGATAAATCACAAGTGAGAAGACTGGTCTTTGACAATAACCATTATAAGTGTTGAGTGTCTTCAAAATGGCCTTTTTATGTTAGGCGATCTCTCATAAAAAATAAATATTTTTAATTGGACTAATATTTTGATAGTTCTTCATTCAATTCCCTCATTCAATACTTTTGTGGTATTGAGTGTCCAAATGCTTGCCTACCTAAAGGAATATTGTATTTTCAATTTGCTAATTGCAATTTTGTGGGTTTTTCTTTATGTTGCAGGTGGTTTGAAACAGAACAGTAGCCCTGTCAGGAATGCACAGTCAAAAACGCCCCTGGAGGAGGAGTTAAAGAAGTTGTTTCTTACCTCAAAGTCATCGAAAAGGAAAGTAGAGATCCAAGAACAGAGCCTTGCGATCAATAACAATGTACCAGAACGAGGCGAGCAGAGTTATTCGGACAGCAAAGCATCTCAAAATGAGGCACTTGTTGACGCTCTCATCCAGGGAGGGTCGACAGACGGGGTTCTGTCAGACGAGGAGCTCTCCATCGACGTGAACTCTGAAGAACTCCGGCAGTTCATTCTGGAGTTTGAAGCCAGCAACGACGATATTCCACCTAAGAGTTCCTCTCCAGAGGAGGGTCGGAGACCTAAGCAAAGGGTCGTCATCAACCACAGATATTCGCAAAGTGACGATCAGGACAGTCTGAATTCATCCATAAGCACCACGGAGTCCCGCGATGGCAGCCTTACGTCCAGTCTGGCTTCCAGCGACATCCACCTGTCCCCGGTCCGGACCAAGCAGAAGGTCCCTAGGGGGAAGACCGTGCGCTTCCTCATGTCAAACCTGCTTAGAAACAATAAGGCCCCACATCATCATTCCGGTCGCACCTCAGGATCTGACGATGACTCTCGGGACTCCAAAACCCGTCCAACGAAGGAGAGAAACAAAAAGAAAGACAAAGAGGAACGAGATAGAGACCGCATTGCCAACAAACATTCCAAACATTTTAGATCTCAGCAAGTATCGATATCATCCGGAAAATTCATGACCTCATCAGCAGCCAATGGTCAGGCCAGAAGACCTGGAGACTTGCCCCAGGACGGTAAGACGCAATCAAGGGTGCAGTTGTCGACAGCTACCGTTGCGATGCCTGTTAGCCCTGGAGCTAGAGATAATACCCTCCCTAAGCAGCTTATACAAGCTGCCACCAGAGGGGACCTGCAGGTTCTGGTGAGTTTACTCTTTAGATTGCCAATTTTGAAGAATACTGTAAAGAATAGCAGTGTCTGCTTATTTGGTTTTATTTCTTAGGCATTTCGTGTCCAAGTGGTCTACTTCACTATAGCCAAGTTCTAGTGTTGTCAGCAACAGAGTGTGGGTTCGATACACGGTCATGAAACCAAGTGCCCTTTAACATGTTGTTAACAGTACACAAATAAATCTTACAGACAAAATAAAATAAAACAACTCCGATCCCACTCCCCGTGTGACAAAATACCACACGATTTTAAGGTTTTCATATTTAACGTTTCCTTTTTTCTAAAATGTTTTCACATTTGATATAAAGCATTAGAAAATACACATTTTCTTACGAGAAAAGACGTCGTTGATTCATGGTTGATCTAGTAAGTATTGCAACGACGGACGGACGTAGCATGTGTGTGTAGATGTATGCGGCTGGGAGGCCGCTGCATGCATATTATGCATTGTACACGTGGAGTTCATAAAGCTAGCAATCTGTTAATTGCGCTGCTCAATCTCGAGACTGCACAACAGATGTTGATTCGCCAACGAGTTGCGCTTCGCCCTCGTATTTGCGCAGCCTGGGAATGCGCTAAAATTCCCACGTGACACGTTGAGTCTTGTCTCAATGCCTTTATTGCTGGTTCGCGTATATTTTACCAATAAAGGGCGTTTAATCTCACGCTATTGCATTGTCCCAAAACGACCTCTAGCGTTCAATGTTTCTTGTATTTTATTGTCGCATGCAAAGTAACAACGACTACAGGCGTGAAATCTGCTTTTGTGTTATAAATAAAATACACCATAATGATCGAGGAGCACTGTCGATTGCGCACGTGAAGACAGTCCCAGGAGCGCGATAAGAGCGCTGTCGCGCTCCTCAAAAACGAAGGTCTGTTGACCCCATGAGTACGTGCTCTTGATGACAGTTTACCAAATTCAGTCAAGTGTAGCCCTCACCTTAAAGTTGCCGTTGTGCCTTGTGATGTTAGGCTATTTATCACATTAAAAATAACAGAAACAACTAAAAAAGATATCCAAAAGTTTAGTTAGAGGTAGATTCAATATCAATCTTTCCCTGAAAGTTAAATGGAAAAAATGTCAATTTAAGAGATTTTCTATCAGTGGAACTTTTTCCAAGTTTTTGTCACATTTTCATTATTGTTATGCTGAGAAACGTTTCATTTTGTTTTTCTTTAACTCAATGTCTGTAGGTAAACTTAAAATGAGAAGCAACAAACAATGTACACAAACTGAAAAGTACACAAACAAGTACTTTATTATTAATGGTTCAAAAATGTCATATTATTACAAATTATGTAAGACTGATTATTTTCAGCCATAAACAGACTTTCTTATACGTGCAAGGTATTTTTACAGTTTTGTGTACATATGTTCGGCCTGATGCTTTGTTTTGGTAAGGGTGTTGCAGTCTACAGTGAATAGTCAAAGGGAACCTCTTTGTGGAAAATTTAAAATTTCTACTGCAACAAATCACATTCAGTGTTTCAATTTTCAGAATAATGTTCACTAAATTTACATGTACTGTATGTCTGTCATTCTACTCACAAACAAAATAATAATATAAAAATTCCCTTAAAGGAAAGGTTTTTTTATCAAAAAATAAACCCTTCAAAAGAAACTGTTAAAATCAAGTTGGAGCCACAGAGCAATTGTATCACGTTATTTCAGACAAACCTAGTCCAACTGTCTGGGAAGTGTACGCCAATCCTGATTGCCTCTTTTGAATCTACTCTGAGTATAGCTCATGGATAAAAGTTAAATGTGTCTAACAAAGCCTGTGGCCTATTGGCCCAATTTAACATGCATTTTCATAAGACCCCGTTGCATAATGCAAGTCGTAACCACCAATGGCTACTGTTGGTTTATTAAAAAACAAAATGTCTGGAGGCCATTCCGTATCAACAACAAAAAATTGTTTGATTATCCATAAATACAGGAGTTTTTACTGGCGGCAAATGAGGGCCTGTCACAGGTGCGTGACAACCGCGGCAATACGCTGTTACACGCAGTCGCCAGACGGGGCCACGTTGACTGCCTGACTTGGCTGGCCTCTTGGGCCTGTGCAGGGTTGCTGGCCGTGGAGAATGACGACTGTTTTACTGCTGCCGCCCTGGCTGTGAAAGTAAGTCAAAGCTGTAAATAATTTAAATTGCACATTTTGTATCTTCTGGCAACAATGTTTATTTCGTTCTGAATTTGACATTCTGATGTGTGCATATTTAATAATGAACATGGATAGAACATTATATGTCTTGTCATTGGTCATTCAGTTAATTATATGCTACCTTGTGTTACAAAACTTGCAGCGTTTGCAAGCTAGAAAGAAACCTGACTGTAGAAACAATGAGAAATTTTGTATTTTTCTATGCAAGACTTGTAAAAACAAACTTGAAATCTTTCAACCGTTTTAAGTTTTGATTATTTATCTGCAGGATGACATGATTCAGTAAGTTAGGCAAACGACCATCAAGTAACATTTATAAGAACCTTATACATGTGTGTCTTTGACAAGTTTGAGAAATCAGTGTCTCCAAAAGATGACTGAAAAGTATTTGCAAATAGTTCTCCCAAAGATAACTGAATAGTATTTCCAAATAGTTCAACAAAATGTTTGTCAAATTAACATTCACAATTCTTCTCTTTAAGCAATCAATTTACATTTTTGTGGTGGGGAGGGGGGAGGGGGGGCGGGGGCGTCTTCTCTATGTACATCTTAGACTTTTCAATTTTGTTGACTATCTGTCTTTTGATGTTTTGGATGTTTAATAAATTCATATACAATTTATATAGCATGGCCAGTTAGCATGTTTGACGTGGATGGTGCAACACTCAGAGGCAAAGTCTGAGCTCCACTCCCAAGACAACCGCTGGTCCCTCCTTCATCTTGCTGCTAGATTCGGTCAGGAACCCTGCCTTCGTAGGCTGCTTGAGCTTATGCAGATGCAGGATATCTCCCTGGACCAGACTGACCACAGCAACAATAGCCCAAGCCACCTCTCTGCCAAGTATGGCCATCTGCCGTGTCTTCAGGTATGTATGACATCTCAAGGTCAAGGCACTTTTCTTAGCAGTGGAACCCCTCATGCAAAAGTTTATGTCGACTGCTTAGAATAATAGACCTTTATCATGCTGTCTCCATCTTGGTCATGTTCCTTGTATTGAATAACAATAATAAATGCTTATACTCATTTTGCAAACAGGAACCAGACTATTTTGTTCTTCCAGCCTCAGTTTGGTTACAATGATATCAATGGGAAAAATTCAAGATGGCTGTACCATGGTAAAGGTCTATAAGAAACTTAATGGCAACTTTATATGCCTAAATTATCAAAGGTTCTCAAACGAGAAATGCGTATAAATTTGAAGAAAAAAAATAAATCAATTAAAATAATAAAACAAATATTTGTATGGTTCTTCTTGCTAAATAAATTCTTTGAAGACCACTCTTGATTAATAAACCCCATTTACCAGGAGCTCCATACAGGGCTGTATGCTTCGTTTTTGAAAGGGCAAGGGCACCAAGGCATTTTCTCTTTGGCAAAGGGCACCCTATGAGGAAATTGTAAATTCCTACTGGAGCATTTCAAGGGCACCAAGGCAATGACAAGGGGCAACGAAGGCAATCGCCTTCGTTGCCTCCGTGAAGTATCAGGCCTGTCCATATAAATGCAAAAGCAGTTTTTCAAAATCCATACAATTTGCTCTAAGGACCTTGTACATGTATTCCTACATGTCTTAAGCAGACGATGTGGTGTTCAAATTGTACAAAACGGAAAGCATTTGGAAGCATCTCAAAAGTCAGGCATGTACAAGGTGTAAAAAGAACATTCTTGTATGAATACTTCTCCAACCCAGTGGACCACCAGAACATTCTGCTGGGCTGCCGCATTGTGGTGAACTTAACCCTCTAGTCCCTGCACCGCCCGAGTTTCTGAAAACCAATTTTTCAAGATTCTTGCAGTAAACAACTGGAATCGTAGTTAAATTTTTAAAAGATAGCTTAATATTTATGCACAATTTTTTACCCTTTCGGTAATGTTTGTATAAAAGTACAAGCTCCCATTGGGAACAATAATTGACTCTCGAATATTTTTTTGTAAGGATAAAATGGACACAATAGCTTTTCAAGGCTTTTATCTGACTCAATGTTCAAACTAATTAAATGCGAAGGCGTTAGTTTTCGACAATATCAATATTAATGATGAATAAATACAGTTTCCTTTGTGTTTACTAATTGGTATGAGCTAAATTATTTCATCGTCATTAGCTTGAAAGGAGAATTAATAATGATTTACAAACAACTGGATGGATTAACAAATGCGTAGACCTACTAATGAATATCGAGTTTTCTTTTGATGTTCCTTTTTTTCTTATTAGTATGAGCATTGAGCCAGATAAAAGCCTCGAAAAGCTATTGTGTCCATTTTATCCTTACAACAAAATATTAGAGAGCCGATTATTGTTCCCAATGGGAGCTTGTACTTTTATACAAACATTACCGAAAGGGTAAAAAATTGTGCATAAATATTAAGCTATCTTTTAAAAATTGAACTACGACTCCAGTTGTTTACTGCAAGAATCTTGAAAAATTGGTTTTCAGAAACTCGGGCGGTGAAGTGACTAGAGGGTTAAGGAACAAACCTTTCTGAGTGAAAAACGCACGTTAGCATTTTCAGGGGGGTGGTAGTTTACACTAAAAATCACTGCCAGTTGGAGAGGAAACAATTTCCTCTTGGTGCCAGTCATCGGAACCATGTGCTGGCTACTGCCCACCAACCTTCAAATATTGGCCCAGCCTGAACATCTGCATCACACTTCCAGGCTTGTGAATTTCGCCAGAGAGTGGCCTTGAGCCAACCTAAACGCATTGACGATCACGTGTGCGGATGTTCGATGATCTCGCATCCATTTCAAAGTCAAATTCTATAAACACGTTAACATATAAAACATTATTAATGGATGTTCATGTACCCATGTCATGTAATACATGTACATGTACATGTTCTGTGGTACAGTTACATGTACTGCAAAACATGTGTCCGATGAGATCCTGGTACTGTAAAGCCAACTCATTTCCTTATCATTGCAAATATATGGACAGGGGATCATTCTACCTCGTGGTACCCCTTTCCCAACCACTCTCTCACTCACCTACATTGATCACTGACTCCCCTCTATTAACACCCACAGACTCTGGTGGAGTATAACTGCGACGTAACTCTACTCAACAAGAAGAAGCAGTCGCCGTTTAGCCTAGCAACCAGATACCACCATGTCACATGCGCTCAGTTCCTGGTCGTCGTGGAAACCTGCATCAAGCTGTCCAATGAGCTGACGGTCACACAGAGGCAGTTCAGAGAGTAAGTGTGACGAGTCAAGTTTGGAGTATTTATTTATTTTATTTTATTTGCATGTTGCCAGACACACAAGTGTCTTCCTACGTGTATTTGATTTCCGATTTTTTTTGCCCTTGGAAATATCAGAAAAATTGTGATTAAATAGCCTGGAAAATGTTTAAAGGCAGTGGGCACTAAATAATACTCAAGTATAAAATAAATTACTTGGTAACGAGCATTGGAGAGCTGTTTAAAGTATAAACTATCAAACTGGAAAAGTAAGTAGCCAGGGTTTTATATCTGCTAGCCCCGGTCTAGCGGACTACCATCACTTTCGACCCCTGTGCTACATGTACTCTCAAGCCCATTGTGTGTTTTCAACTAAAATAATTTGTTTGATTTTCTTCCTTGATTCTGTTCAGGAGCCAGCAGGAGAAAGAGGCCATGAGCAAGAAACTTAGAGAGGTAAAACTTTGCTTCATATTCAGTTTGTATTTTTACTAACATGTCAACTTCTGAGAGATTCAACAGCGGTATTTTTAAATGAAAGGGAAACAAGAAGTAACTATTTGTAAATTTGCCAGTACAAGCATTTGTAAAACTCTTTTGGAAGGAGTGTTTGTTATGAGACAAGCCGTCGGTTTGGTTTCAATGTTCCGAACAGTGCACTTTCCTCATCGCGGGAGAATAATAAGAGTGCACAATTAAATGTTGAGACCATGCCACAAACTCTTTTGCTTAGTGCTTACCCTCCCAAAGGCAAGCATCAATTCTTCCTTTTTTTATCAAAATTTAGATTTGTTTGTCCTCGGGGAAAAGTATTCAGAATTTGTATGAAACAGCTTGAAAGTGTAATAAAATCAAAAACTGTGCTAAATGTACATGTAGGTCAGCCCTTGTACCCAATCAAATGTTCCCACTTTTTTTACCAATGGCTAAGATCTCTTGCCTACAAAAGAGATTAACACATGCTTCATGGGTACCCCTCCCACCAAAGCCCGTCTTTCCATTGCTGCTGCTTTGAGTTTGGTTATTACTTGTGGATTTAAGATCCGATCTCATAATTTTGTCCTTTAACGTCCGTTAACCTTTTACCTTCCTCCATCTCATTCATGATCTCTCTCTCTTTCTCCTAGGCCCTGTCTTGCACGGATGCCCTCGTCCACATGCAGAAGACCGACCTATCCCAGCGTATTGAACAGGTGCGAGGAGAGTACGTTGACCTAACCAATCTACTGGTTCATCAATTAGACCAGCTGCATAAGCAGCAGACTCGGACCAATCCTGGCAATCAGCTTCCTGCGTCAACGTCAAGGTTTGTTCTGAAACTCATGCACTGTGATCCAGTGGTTAGACTGCATGACTTGCAATCGCACGATTGTGGGTTCGAATCTCCTTGCTAACTGCTGATTTCACAATGACTAGGTATTGTCGTCGAATAGCTGAATCGCAATTTCTTGATTTGTGAAATTCATAATCATAGACGTTAAACCAATGTTTGGATGAGAGAGATTGGCTGTTGCCAGCTTGGTGTGTGTACATCCCCTTCTGGGAGCTTGCCGAGTTCCCTTGACGAAAAGACCATCTAAACAAACAAAGTGCCTTTCGTCTGGTTGAGTTCAAAAGTTAATTTATCCTTTTCGAAAGCAATCTTTTATCGGTTACTCGCTCATTTTATTCCCTTACTAGTGAGGAGGATGTACTGGTGTACAAGCAGAAAGCCACTCAACTAGAGCAAGCTTGTTCAGATCTACAGGAGCGAGACCAGAGACAGGAGGAGGAGCATGGCAACCAGGACCAGCTACTGGAGATAGAGAGACGATTAAGCCGACTCCAGCCTCTTCCGACCAGTCCAATATGGCCGGCACCGGCCACTGTCCACAACCCTGGCTTAGCTCTGGACTCAATGAGGTATAATGGTTTAATCATTTTTTTGAATAGTACATTGAAGGAGAGTATTTAATGATGTTCTAGATGTATAATGTGCTTTACAGAGCTGCCCACTCTCCCAGAAAGTTCACAAATTAAAAAAATCACAATATTTTTTTTTAATTTGGGTCAAAATTTTTATTAAATTTGGGTAAATAATTGAAGACAGTTAACCAGTATTTCCTTGTTCTTGTGCTGAACTTCTGCGAAACATTCGCTGCAAAAACAGAGCTGTGACGTCAAAATTTGCTTCAAATTGACTCATTTTGATTGCTTTTTTATTGTTTTGTCCAGGACTCGCCTCAGTGAGGTGAATCATCAGATAGCCACTCTTCACCATGTCAGTCCGAGCCTTGCATCGGACAACCTCGACACTCTCAGCCTGAGCAGCAGCTATGCCTCGTCCCTCAGTTCATCATCATCATCATCCCTAATGGCTGCAATGGTACAGTCCTCCCCAGGGCACTCTGCCAAGAAGCGAAGGGTGTCATGGAACGAGGAACTCTCACAAAAGGGGTCTTTGGATCAAGAAGAGATATTTTCAAAGACATGCGTTGCAAACAGTAAAACAACTCTATTAAATAACTATGAATCAAACCCACCCGACTTGTCCTTGAGAAGTACTGAATGTCAAAGGTCAAGTCACGTCCCGATGGCCGATAAAAAAAGCAAGGACTTTACAAGCAAATTGTATTCTAAAGAAGTTGGACCTGTGCGTTGTAAAACTGCATTGGGAAACCAGTCTCACTCCAAGACGAACATTCTCCATGTCCAAGCAGAGATTAACCGACAGGAAACTGAACTTGAAACACTGGAAAGTCCCACCAGCACAAGCTACGCCAAACCCTCTGCAGAAGACAGGGGCAGGAACTCAACCCCACCTCCATCATATCTTGAGTCCTGCTCCAGACATTTATCAAGCTCTCACAGCTCAGAGTCAATCGTAAATAGGGATGACACTTCTAAGAGGAAAACAGGAGAACCTCCCAGAAATGCAGACAGGAGGAAGATTTCCCTTGATCATGTCGATCAGAAATCTCCTGCAACGATAACTAACTCATCACCTGGAGAGAAACTTGAAATGCCTGAAGCTTATTTCTTTCCCACGTTTGATAAGCTGTCGACAGGTTTAGAGGAGTCAACTTCTCAGCAGCAGTTTGCACCTCAGAAGCACAGGGAGAATCACGCCATGCCAGACTTCATGAGGAAGGTGCAGCGGACAAACCAGTTCGGAGAGCCTGAAGCCGGGAAAGTAATCGTCAAGATAAGCAACAGAGAGGAGTTGGTGCTGCTGCCGCCCGGCACCTCAGGAAGCCTGGGGGACCTCTCAGCATCTCACCACCGCCTGAATTCGAACTCCAGCCTGAGCAGCATCTCCTCAGACTTGCCTTGGTCTGAGAGCGAGACTGATGAGTCTCCCCGTCCAAACAGACAACCAGTGAGAGGTGGAATTCTCTCTAAGAAAACAACTGACGGTTCTAAGAAAACCCAAGAGAAGCATATCAAGTTTGCTCTGGGCGACGTCGACGATAAACCAACCGCGTCCTCTGTGGCAAACCCTGCCGCAGTTAAGCCTCATCCTTCCAAGAGGCGAGATCTGTCTCCGATCTACGAAGCGCCAGATTTATTGAAATCCACTTCAGACGACTCGAAGAAGAGTCAGAATGAAAAGAAAGACGCCGGCATCAAAAGTAATGATAAAACTTTAGCAAACACGCAGAAGAATCGGTCAGAGAAGCTATCGCCTGAAATAAAAACTGATAATGATTGTCAACGCTTAAAAGTTCCTCAGTCCAAGAAACTTGAGGCAACTGATCGAGATGATAAGAGCTCCTCGCGTCGGAGAAACTTTCGTTTATTCAGCTACAGTAGCGATGAGGGGGACCATGAGGGAGAGAGCAGCAAGACGGGAAAAACTCTGTCAGAGTCTGAGCATGAAAACCTGAAATATCCCGCTTGCCTGGTAAGAATGTCATCCGACACTTTCGCTTTTCAAATTCACTTAAAAAAAAAAACAATTAGAATAATCTTCAAGCAAAGTGGAGTCCCCAATTCTGATTTTTTTTTATCCATGGCAATAAGAGTGTGATATTAACCAATAATCAAATTGCATTACTTTGTTTTATCACGCAGTTCTAACTCCTTGTATTTGCATTTTTTTTTACTGTGCATCAAGTTTGCGTTAAAATAAATTAATGATCACATGCGCTCTTCTGGAAAATGGAAAAACATATCTATAGCGTGTGTAGAGCAGTCAATAGAGGACACTGACGCCTCAGCGACCATAGACTTCAATGAAAATTAGGTTTTAAACTAAAAGAATTCACCAACATCATCTAAACCTCCCTAACGGTTTGGACCACAATGGTCATGGGTGTTTGAATTAAAGACACTGGACAAGTTTGGTAATTGTCAAAGACCAGTCTTCCCACTTGGTGTATCTCAAAATGCTGTATTTCAGCACTCAAATCCAATGTTGAGATCTCGAAATCAAATTAAAATATTTTAATTCGAAAATTACTTCTTTCTCGAGAACTGCAGTATGTCACTTCAGAGGGAGCTGTTAATCACAATGTTTTGTACTATCAACAGCTCCCCACTACTCGTTACCAAGTGGGTTTTTGTGCTAACAATTATTATGAGTAGTTACCATTAGTTTCCAGTGCCTTTAAGTGCAGGACTTAAACACAGTCTGTGTAAATGCCGTTGAGTAACTAATTGTACATTGATTTGTTTCCAGACTGACGCACTTAGCCAGGAGTTTAACGGAATCAAAGAGACCCCTATTAACGGAGACATAGACGCAGTGCAGTATAAGTTATGGTAAGAAAATCTTGTTTTATTTAGTAAGGTTTGCGATAACGCCACGTAAAAAACTCTATATGAGTTGTGGAACTAGTGATGTTACTGCAAACCTTGTGAGATTGTTTCCCCACAATTCAAAGTTTCAAATCCTTCTCGTGTGCATGGTGTTACCACAAACCTGACTAGATTAAATCTCCACCATGCAGAATTTCAAGTCCAACTTTAAATATTGTCTAGTCATACATGTACAAATGACAGCAACTCATTTTGATTGACTGTTTTATTTTTCTCTCATCCCATGTTTGGTTATTTCTCTTCTATGGTGATTAGGTACCATACCAAATAATTATTGTCTTTGTTTCATTTTGATTGAGTAATTTCTAGAAAATAAGAATTATCTGTAGTCAGACTTGTTTGTGTCTGCTTGGACGGACAGAAAGTATAAAGACGGACAGAAAGTATAAAGAAATCTTGCATTTTGATCTACATGTATTTCTCTAACACTGAGGAAACATATGTTCTGTTAAATTATGTCTATTTTATTTTGCTGTTCTAATAATTTGTTTTGCTCTGTTTTGTCATTTTTTTGTATATAATATACAAGCACTGTATATTATATTATTATTATAATTATGATACTGTTCCCAGAAGCCCCTTGGAACAAAGACTCCAAGGGTTACAGGTGGAAATGCAATCAAATTATTGTACCTTGAATTTTGATCCTCTTTTTTCAGATCTTGTCAGCAACAGCTACAGCATTTTGTAATTTTGACCATGTTCTTGAAATTATTCTTTGTAATTGAACTTACATAATGTACATGTACGTGTGTAACTTGATTGAGGATTTTGCTTTGAACTGAGACTAGGCACTAAGCCATTGGAATTGTTATATTAAACAGTTCTTGACAAACCATGGCTTTGTTAATATTATGCATTTTCTTCTTTCTATAGTCTTGACTTCTACATTTGTATAATATTGTAACTTCTTCTTTCATATAATAGAAATTCTACTTTCATATAACTTCTACCTTCACATGTTTTATGTTTCCATGCATTGTTATACATACAATGCATTTACTAACTTCATGGACCAGTAACCCATCCTTTCATACTGAACATCTTTTATCCTCACCACTTTACTCCTATTTGTTCGTAGCCACTAATTGTTTCTAAAATAGAAACTTTGATTGGCGATAATTTTCCTGAATCCCTTTCCCCTTTTCTCATTAAATGGATGTATTTGTTTGTATTTGTTTATACCTCTGAATAACGTCCGGTTAGGATCAAAAGCTAAGGCTGCTACCCTACTCATTATTTAGTTTTACCTTCATTATTATAACTTTTACTTTCATATAGATATACTGTAACTATATTTGTTTATTATATTTGTACTTGTAGTGAAATATTGTATTTTCTTGGTGTTTTTAATGTTGTATGTTACAGATTGTATCTACTTTTATTGTATGCTTCTGTAAAATCCACTGGGGAGAAAATAACTTATTCATTTATATTATACTTTAGTGCAATGTCTTGTACTTTCTCTGTGTTTTTTAATGTTTTATATTATAGATTGTTTTTAAGTATTTTGTATTGATTCTTTCAAATCTAGGCCTAGAAGTATTTTGTAATATTTCTTTCAAACCCACGGAGAAGAAAATTTTAATACTTTTAAAATGATTATAATTAGAATGATAATTAGAATTTTGATGCTTGAATATTCTCACTTCTAAACTTGGTGGTTTGTTAATGGAACTTGATCTGTATTTATTTTCAGGTATGAGATGTCAGAGGATGACGAGGACCAGGATGACAACCAGCTGCAGCTTCAATCATCAGGGGGTTTCGAACGTCACATCTGCTACCTATGATACAGGTTATAACCACTCTTAGAGGGCTCGTTCTGTGCCATCATTCTGTAGTGCCATCTCCCACAGTGGTGAGATTGCAGGGGGCTTTAAAAGACACATCTGCTAACTATGATACAGGTTATAACCACTTCAGGGTTCATTCTGTGCCATCATCATTCTGCAGCCCCACCAGTGTCCCATAGTGGTGAGATTGCAGGGGGCTTTAAAAGACGCATCCTGCTACCTATGATACCAGTTATAACCACTTCAGGGTTCATTCTGTGCCATCATCATTCTGCAGCCCCACCAGTGTCCCATAGTGGTGAGATTGCAGGGGGCTTTAAAAGACGCATCTGCTACCTATGATACAGGTTATAACCACTTCAGGGTTCATTCTGTGCCATCATCTATCTGCAGCCCCACCAGTGTCCCATAGTGGTGAGATTGCAGGGGGCTTTAAACGACACGTCTGCTACCTATGATACATGTAATAACCACTAGAGGGTTGGTTCATTCTGCGCGGCCTTCATTGTTCTGTGCCCTCATTATTTTACAGCCTCATTATTCTTCAGCACCATCATTCTCTCATAGGTATGGGAAGTGTGCAGCTGAAAGATCCTAGCCTGACTAGCCCTTTAAATTGAATATAACATCATCATGTTTTGGGAGAAGTTTTTTCAATTCCTTCCACATGTATTCAATTAGCATGCAATCAACAAAAGAAATGGGTCTCGGTTTGGCGAAAAACTAAACAAAAATTGTCATGTTTTGTCCACGATTTCTGCTTGTTGACATTGGGTTTGTGGCAGTTGTAGAGATGGAAATGTACAACAATACTTTTGGCTGTCTTTAAATTAAAGTACTCTCGATTTTGGTGGTCTCGGTTCTGCGAAAACAAAACAAGTTGCTGTGTTTTGTCTTCTTTTTCTGCTCGTTTATGTTGGTTTATTGACAGTTGTGGAGATGAAGATGAGCAGCAATACTTTTTGGGTCTTCAAATCTTGGTTGTTTCCGATTTTGATAGAAATCCCGGCGGAACTATTCATGGAAGATTGGTACTCTGTGTCGAACCTTGTGATAATGGAGAGTAAACTCAGTGTAATTGACCTCTTTTGTTGATCCACAGGCCTTTAAATGTGATATCCTAGAGTCATTTCCTGTAGCAGGAAGCCTATGCAATGGTAGCGTCTACCTTTTTATCTCTATCAACATGGGTCAGAGATACAACAGCACAGCCTTGTTGATTCCAGTATCCATGCAGTATGCAACACGGAAATTAAGGGATGTTTGATTTTAAGGGATATTAGTATCAGACATGTAAAACTTGAGAGGTTAAAAAAGGGGAACTTTGATTTTTCTCTCTGTGAAAATTCAGCCTGATAGCCTGAAAATCTGTGAAAGCCTGCACCATGCCATATGAGGTCAGCCCTTGAAATCAATCAAATACCCTAACTAAAGTGTTTTTTCTTTCCTTTTTTAGATATGAACTGTACTTGTGGGTTTTCCCACAATATTTTCATTAAGAAGGATTAAAGAAAAGGGATTAGGAAACAAAAGGGGAAATCCCACAATGTCGCTGTACTAAATAATATGGTTCTTCATTTTTTTTCCGTCGTCCAGGGCGAAATATACAGGGGTTTATGATACGTGTGTGTTGAAAACAGAATATGGGATTGAGTTGTAACATCCAAGAAGTCATGTATAATTGACAAAAAAAAATCTACTTTTTCTCTCCATGTTTTTGAGCTTAGTTGAACCTTGTTACCAACAAAAGAAGACAGATTATTTTCAAGCTGGAAAAAAAATATTCACTGGTCACGCGATGTTGAACACAGCGTTTCAAAACGATCATTCTGAACAAACATAGATGCCTACATGAAACAAGGTACTTGGTTGATGTTTATTCTTTCACCAATGAACGTACATGTCACTCTCGCTGTACCAGTAACCTTGCAAAACAGATAAGAACTAGAGATAATACTGTTGTCTGGAAAAGTCCCCTGCTCCAGAATTGAAAATTTTATTTCCAAGACTGTGGAATAACCTCATGTATGTGGTATACATGTATAATATTTATGTTATTTGGTTTGTGGTAACACCATGTGTGTATCTACTTGCTGGGTAGATTATGTTCTTTTGGGAACTTGTCTTGTCTCGGGAGACTTCTCAGTTCTGAAAAGAACTGTCCTGCTTTTTAACTACTAGGTAGTGGGCGGAAGGTTAGGAAATCGGCCGGACCTACTACTTTAGCTTTTAATTGTGGATCGACTTCTCGTTGTTAACTTCAGTACATTTTGGTCTCAACGTGCCAAATAAATATTGATACCTCACCATGCAATGCCTCTACTATTATACTTATTAGGACGATCCCAAAGATTTTGCAACATTCCTTTAAAACTGCTTCTGTAATAAACGATTTTGAACGATCAGTGTTTCACTTTTGCTTTGTTATGGTAATCGCTGCTTTTCTATTGTCATTGTTTTATGAATCATTTCAATCAACTTATTCCTTTTTGTTTCGGAAAATCCAAAAGCTTCCAACTATAGGTATTTCGCTGTAATCAAGACTGCTGCCTTATACAGTCAAAAATGGCGGTTTTATATAATGTCATCTTTATTTTGATGCATTGTTGTTTGTGTATTTGGAAAGATAGTCTTGAATCCTTCAGTTGTTTAAAACAAAAAATTGCAAACCTTGACACCACCAGATGTTTGTATCCATGTATTCAGAAAAAAATCTGAAATCCTTCAGATGTTATACAATTATTTTGGAAACAAATGTTAACATATCATGACACCACCAGATATTTTTTTATCCACGTATTCAGAAAGATAATCTGAAATCCTACAGTTGTTTTACAAAAACAAAAAAAACTGTTTGCAAACCAGGACACCGCCAGATTTTTTTATCCAGAGAATGTATTCATCAATTTTTTTATGGGGTTTATTTTGTAGATTTTGGCAAATTTTCAAAGTGATTTGTTATAGGAACTGCAAACATATACAGTCAAAAATTGATCCTCGTTATATATATTTGTATATGCAAGGTTTGTTTGCATAAGTAATTTGAAGTCTGTTTTATATAAATATTATGAAATTATTTTTATTCAGTACAAATTTCTGACGCCAAAGCGAGAATGAAAAAAAAACTAATAATGGTCTGGTTTTACTGCTTTGACAATCAGTGCTTTTAATGTGAACGATGATACTGGGAACTAGACATAAAACATGGCGCTCCTGCACCCAGAGAGTGTATGTACATGTAGAGGGAGCCTAGGTCTCAGCCCAGAAAAAAAGTAGATTTTCAACACATTTCTAAGCATAACTTTTTTTTTTTACCCACTTTTGTCACATGTGTAACCTAAAACCTGTTTTTAGACTCTTGTGTGTTTTTGAATGCTACGAACCATATGAGCAGGTATCAATATGAAAAACATGTTTAAAAAGTGGGTACAATATTATGTGCAAAAAATCTTAACAGATTTTTACAGTAAATGTAAATGTTCATACATTTATTCTGCAACCTGCACCCACCCCATGAAAGTGCCAATGACTGTTTTCAGTTCTAGCTGAAACAGCATCTACGTGTGTGGACGCAATAAGAGGAAGAAAGGTCATTGTGTGGGAAGCCAAACTCACCAAAAACACCACATTGTTTGGGATGTTTCTATCAAATTGAAAGGGTATAATGTAAAAGAAATTACCTCTCAATATTTTTCCTTTTTCCTCGTTATGTTGGTTAACCTGTTTTGGCTTTCACAGGTTGCCACAAATTACCATGCTCCAATTTAATAGAGCTCCTTTAACCACAAAAAATGCTATGCACAATAAAAGCATGCTTACCAGATTAAGGGTACCACAGCCAGACTACCATGTCACATGTACAATGTTGTGACAGCCTTCCTGCTCATTTCTGCTAAGCAGACAATTGTTAAGCAATATTGCTAAAGCAGGTGTATGAACATGCAATTAGGCACATGGGGCAATCATTTTGCTGCTTTGCTTAAGCAGAACATACTGCTTAAAAACTTCATGCTAAGCAAAACTTAGCAGATACCAGTCACAGCTTGTACATGAGAAATGCCACTTTGGCTTGTAAACATAGTTTGGTAAGCATAGTTATGCTTAGCAACTTGTTGTGCTTAAGCAGCTCTATGAAACTGTGCACTGTTGTTGGGCTTCCTTGCCCTCATTGCTCATCATTCTGATTCAACTTATAACCACGCAAGACATAATTATTCCCAACGATAACATTCAGAACAGCTGCAAGTATATCATGCTATACAATCATTCTCAATGCCAGTTTGGGTTTTTTAATTGTAAATTCATCTGTCCATTTAAACTATAAATTATGTAAATCAGCTTGTACTATATTATTATATATCAACCAAAACTCTTTTTATACAAAAAAAAGTATATATTTTATAAATGAGTGCATGTTATTGTTCACATTATAAGACTTAAAAAATGTATAAGCCTTCAAAAATATATTTTGTACATAAAATGTTAGTTTAATTGGATGTGTGGGTTGGAGCCCATGTTTCATAAAGCTGCTTAAAAAACCGCTAAGCATAACAAAAGTATGCTTACCGGAGTAAGGGTACCAGCCAAATTACCTTGTGACAAGTACATTATGGTTGGCTGGTATGCTGCCTATTTCTGCTTAGCAGGGGAAAAAAATCAGCAATATTTTCTGCTTAAGCAGCTCTGTGAAATTGGGCCCTGTTTAGTAAAGAAAAGCTTGAAACAGCATAATGTGTTTAATAAACGGACAGAGTAATGGAAAGCTTGTAAAAATCAAATGTCCAATGTTCTCTGTTCTGTGTCACATAATTTGTAATTTCTTGTAACCAAACCATTAACACACCTTTTTCATTTGTAACATTATTTAATCGTGAAAACTGCTCCAGTGCAATTTTGATGTTGCTCAAATGTCTCCGTTAAAGAATGGACTTTTTGCAATGTTTCCAGAAACGTGCGGTGGACGTGTTTAGTATTGCTGCGAAATCCCCTTTCTTTCCTCTCAATATTTAAATTACTTTCTATAATATACATTATTATACACACATACACTTCGTGTACAGTTATGTACATCTGAAACAAAGCTGCAATAAACAAAAACAAACGCAACCCCTTCAGGTCTTCCACTAAAAGACCACTGTGCATTGACGTCACCAAGCAGCAATCGTAGGGGTAAAACAATGATGGAACAATTGAAACGCACACCAATTAACAAATGTCTGCTTAGCATAAATGAGCAGGTGACCACTCACAAATTGTATTGTGACATTGTAGCTTGGCTGGTGGTAACCCTATTCTGGTAAGCATTATTTTGTTTCGCTTAGCTACTTTTTCGCAGCTTTATGATATTGGGCACTGGGTTTGCCATAAAAGGGCACCGCCCTACTCAAATGACGTAACGTGTACATAAGGGTCTTTAGAAGCTTCCAAACACTGTTTCGTTTCAGACTTTTTCATTGTCGGGGGGGGGGGCACATTTCTTTTTGTAATTGAACTATTCTTTGTTTACATTCACACGCGAGTCGAGGCAATGGCTTTGAGAATACGCCCTTGAGCAAAGGATACAACTTTGAACATCTTTTGTAGAATGAGAAATAAGTTTGTGAGGAAACAAAACTGTAGAAAACAATTCGACATATTGAATCAGCAAAGACTGGTAGTCCACAAAACTCACGTACACAACCAGTTTTAGGAAAAAGAATAGTTCGAGTGAATGATAACTAGTAGGTCATCGAGAAGGTTAAAGGGGTGGTGCGTTTCCTCGATGAACAGTGGTTTCCCGAATTGCCCGATAGAGTGTAGTTCCGGTATTGCGCAAACCATCATGGGAAAACAGTGACACAGGAAAAATTGTTCTTTTTATTTAACAAGTGACCTGATGGGCCCAACCAACTTCATAAAGCTGTTTTAAGCAGATTTATGGGTAAAACCAAAATTACTTATCAGAATTTACTGCTTGACAAATTTCTTTGCTAAGCAAAAAAAAATGAGTGGGCACCAGTTGGATTAAATGTAAACCTCATGGAATTTAAGATTTTGTCTTGCTTTAGCAAGTTGCTATGCTAACAGGTTTTGCGAAATTGTTTAGTATACATGTAGTCTGTGAGAAATATTCGGTTGAGCCTTTGGGTGTCTTGGATCGAACAAGTGTATAACATGTGGGATGCTTAGGTTGGCTCAGTGGTTTCTGTTCCTCCATGCGCAATTATTGTGAAATCATTTGGGGCAAGAAAATAATAGTTGTATTAAAAAAAGAAAATAATAGTTGTATTACAAAATAAAATAAAAAATAAAAAATGTGCCTGATCTATGCTCTATGTTGGATGCTTGAAACATGTCGCAATTCAATATTATTTTATAAATCAAACCCGCCCCATCCCCCCCCCCCCCAAACAAAAACAATAGTAGGGCGCACTCTTGTGAAGATACAATAGCAATAGTTAACTTTTGTGCTCTTATTACAAATTATATACATACCAAATGCGAGTCTAATTTATGATATGCCGATTGCAAACAGTTACGAATTTGGCAGAAAATAGAAAAAGCATGAAACAGCGTATCATTGCTATTTTGGTCGATGACAACTTCATGGTACTAATGAAATCGGCATTACATAACATTCACTCCTCTTCAATTATTTACATTAGGCCTATTTACGGAAACTGCCCCTGATGTCGTTAACTTAAAGTCCAATTTTGGACAAAAATAATTGTACACATTAACTGTAATTGATACCAAAATAATGGAACATCGGGTTCAAAGACTCGTAGAAAAATGGGGATTTGCATTTAAAGGCAACTACACACTGCACAAAATTGGATGTCAATAATATGTTGACACACCGCCTCGTTTATCTCATCGGGTGGTAAAAATAACACCAATTTAGATTTTTTTTTTATAAAAGTGTGTTTTATCTTATTTAACACCTTGTGATGTAAAGCTTGTCTCTATTTATTGTTTATGAGACAACACCCACAGTTTTGATGCAACCAAAGTCTCTTTTTGGGAGAACAGTAGGTTTTGTCTATGATGTATTCCCCGACGCGAATATTATATTTATAACATTCAACAAAGTAGGGTAATACAATCCAAATTACGTTATAGCTTACTTTATCCAATCAAAATACATTTACAATAGAAAATGGATTTTGTGCCTTTTCTGTAGATTACACTTTCTGTCCACACCTTTGGCATTGGCCACATCGGAGGTACCAAACTAATTGTTTGGAACGTGATTGTACAATCAAAATAATGAACTGAAGATTGTGGATTACTATTTGTAAGTACCACTCTTCGTTTCTGTCTTATATGCTTATTACACCATTCCTGGTTATTTTAAAGGCAGTGGACACTATTGGTAATTGTCAAAGACTAGCCTTCACAGTTGGTGTTTCTCAACATATGCATAAAATAACAAACCTGTGAAAATTTGAGCTCAATCGGTCATCGAACTTGCGAGATAAAAATGAAAGAAAAAACACCCTTGTCACATGAAGTTGTGTGCGTTTAGATGGTTGATTTCGAGACCTCAAGTTCTAAATCTGAGGTCTCAGTCGAAATCAACATGAAGAATTACTTCTTTCTCGAAAACTATGGCACTTCAGAGGGAGCCGTTTCTCACAATGTTTTATACTACCAACCTCTCCCCATTACTCATTACCAAGTAAGGTATTATGCTAATAAATATTTTGAGTAACTATCAATAGTGTCCACTGCCTTTAAGGGGATTCAGGAGATGAAACAACTCGATAAAAAATTATTGCCAAACAGTATATAGTTAGATTATACATTGCTGTTACATGGATGGGGCAAGTCTGAGCAGCGACCCAACCACTTGTCAATCCTGTATAGTATGCAATACGCCCTGTGGCCGGTACAAGACAAATTTGCCCAAAAATGTTCTATAATAATCAACTACTATCCCTTGCGAGAACTTGCTCATTGCTGTTTCTCTTGCACATGTACAACGTGTGTGTCCCTTTTTCCATAGGATAGGGTGCATCTTGAATGCATTATTTCATCTCAAAGTTTCCTTGTTCGATTTGGCAATTATTTGAACTTGCGCTTGACCAGACTAACATAGTCCCTGTAATTAGCAGGAGGGTGGCAATGTTGAAGACGGGGCCTCGACCGCTTGGTCTAAATCATCTGTGGACGATTTCTTGGTCAACTGTTTCTTTCCCTTTAGACTAAACCGAAACTTTTTCCGAGGTTCTGTTACGAGGGGCGACTTGGTGGTTCTTTGCGGAAGCAGTGGTCGGTGTCCTGCCGGCTCTGCTGGTACCCACTCCCCAGCAACACACTCTGTCGATCGGGTACCCTGGTTGCCCTTCACCATGGCCGAGCGACTCCGCTGAGGGACCCGACCCTGCAACTCGTCCACGCCGGGAGTGCGAGCGGCGTTCCTGGCCGAGTAGCTCCGCTCCAGTCTTCCGTAGGGACTCTCCTCTTGTGGTCGGCGCTGCAGCGATCCACGGTGCTCGCTACGCTGTGAGGGGTTCCTGTTGAGCTTGGAGTAGACGGCGTGATCGTCGGCCGGTAGTAGTGGCGGTAGCCGCGGACCGCACGACTCGTAGACATTACTGGATAGCGGTCGCTGCTGCTTTGGTAAACGCGGTCTTGTCTTTTCTATTGTATTATCCAAGGCGTCGTACATTTCAACATCGCGGGGACTTGTACCGTAGGGAGACGAGAGTGTTGGAGAGTTTGCACCGAGGGATGCTCTAGAGGAGCTTCGAGAAGATGTACTCGAACCATGGCTCGAACGCTCGCTCGGGGAGCCGGCTATATCTGCAACTAAGACCCCTCTACTAGGAGAGTTAATGGGTGGTGATTGCGGGTCTACTTCGTCATAGTCGTCTTCCGGGCCGATGATACCCGCTGGTGACCCGGCCGGGCTATGCTGCTCCAGGGTGAAGTAAAACGGATCCGTAACGGGGCTACCGGTTCTTTGGTTTGACATAGCTGCGGAATAAGACCGGTCTTTAGTCACCGTCGCTGGGGAGATGCTTCGGAAACTGTTCATGTTGTAGTCGCTGTGCCGTTGCTTGACGGGCATTGGAGAACCGCTTCTCTCTTGGAACTCCATCGGAGAAGAACTTCTTTCAAAGGGAACTGGTGATTCCCTGCTGGTCATGGGGGAGCTGCAGCGCTGTGTGGTCATCGGAGAACGAGAACCCCCTTTTCTAAGAGTTACGGGAGAGCTGTTCTGTGATGTCATCGGGCTACTGCCTTCGCGGGCAGACGCAAAATATCCTGAGGATTGGTTCGACACGTCTAAACTCGGTAAGATCGTATCGAAGGGATCGGCGTAGTCGTCCTCCACAAAGATGGCGTTGTAACCACCCACTGGGTCGGTCTGGTGTGGTAGGTCCGTCAGACTGGAGTGCGACCTGCTCTTTGCTCTGTTCTCGTGCGCGAGGCGCTCTGGTCGGCTGTACGGTCGCCACTCGGCCATGAGACTCCTCCGCGAGGTGCCGCCCGGTACCGGAGGCGGACCACCGTAGTTGCACACCAGGGCCGCCACGCTGGCCGGCAGTGGGGCGTCCAGCGATGCCAACGGGGAATGAACCGAGATCGGTCGGTGGTGGAAGCTTCGTAAGCTGGACCGTGCGGGACCTCCTCGCTGGAACATGTCTGGTAGTGGGGGTGGTGCCAATTTAGCTTCTGCAACACACAATGGGAGAAACAAGCGATTGATAACAAGGGGAGTAAGATATACGTGTCTATTTGGATTGGATACACTGAAGATATGAACAGTATTGCGGTCGCTATATCCGCAGTGGGTTTGGTTTTAACTACTTTCACTTTTGACATTTTAAAGGCACCGGACACTGTTGGTAAAATGTCAAAGACCAGTATTCTCACTTGATGTATCTCAATTTATTGCATAAAATAAAAAGGCTGTGAAAATTTGGGCTCAATTGGTCATCGAATTTGCAATTCGCAAACAGAGTAATGAAAGCGCAAACAGAGTAATGAAAGCGCAAACACCCGTGTTGCAAAAAAAGGTTCTTTCATATATAAGTATTTTAAGTAATTACTATAGGTTTTCTCGGTCAATTTCGGCAAATGAGCAGCAAATTTAATTTTCATTCGTTCGAATTAAAGCTATTTTGCCTCTCCGGTTTTTACTGCGATTCAAGTTCAGAATTCGGTCATTCAATTTCGTTTTTAGGCATTCAAGTTCCTAGCACAGTAATTCTTTTTCATGACACACAATCATCATTCAATTAACAGCAAAGCTGGTTCGACCAGAGATTTTATTGATTTAATCATTTTCAATTTCGTAAAGAAACAATCAATTTCGCTAAACGAGGATTCAAATAAGTATAATACGACTAAAGAAATACGAATAAACAGATAACTGTAAAAGGCAACTGTTTCGTACCGTCACCTTTAAATGAAGCGAACTATATTTTCTTTATTTTATGTTTCCAGTAGTGACTTTCATTTATTCCGAACTACGTAAACGCTGTATAATGGACCCTTCCCATGAAATATGCTAATTACATTCACGCATGCGTACAGACCCTGTTGGTTGGCAAACGCCATAGAGTTGTGCACTTAGCAGACGCGCAGTCGCGTGTGCGTCACGCACCCACTAGCCGTGTACAAAACAGCGCGATGTTCCCTCATTTTGCCAACCAAAACGTTAGTGCGCACGCGCTACGTGAAATTTACATATTTCATGGGAAGGGTCTATTATGTTGCTGCAGACGCTGGGATGCAAGTTCACACACCAAGGCTGTGAAAACTTTGACCGAGTTGTCAGAGGCTCCGTGAACCCTCTTCCGATAGACAGTTCGAGCCATATGGCAAAAATGTTCTGTGAAGAAAACCACACAAGGCCGACATATCCGGACCGCGTTCAGCTTCAACATGTAGGCATATCAAGACAATTCTAAATGAAGGCCTACAAGACGCATCAACATGTATAGGACAACTACAGAGTCAAAGTGTTGTTGTTATATTATTCCCTTTAATACTGGCCTACTCTGGTTGAGTAATTCGATAGTTCCGATTCAATATTTTCTTTGAAACTGTTTAATCATACAATGGGTTCATTGGGTTAATGGAAATAACAGTCATGGGTCGATGTGGGAAAATCATCACATGTTTGAAAATCAAACACGCATAGGTGTAAAGGTTATATCATAATGATATTCTGTATTTCAGATGCAATAAAAAGTTACATACATTTTCTTCTTAATTCTTTCTTTAACTTTGTCCTGACTTATTTATTTATTTTGTACAGTTGTTTTTCTGTGAGTGAAATTTTTCGTGTAGGCCTACTATGTATCAAAATTGTTCGTGTAGGCGTACTATGTATCAAAATGTACAAAATTATTAATATTATTATTATTATTATTGGTTTATTAAAACACATTTAAACATCGCAGCTACTAGCTGAATTGAGTTTAAAATACAGAGATTCATAAAAAATATAAATGTTTAAAAATTACCAAAAAAAACATTAAGAGTGTACATTGGCCATACTGTAACCCTGAGTAGTGTGTTGAGAGGGTTGCGTAGAGAGGGACCAGTATTCTTTGGTATCGTACGCCATTTTCGGTCCAAATGCAGCACAACCCAACGGGTTGACTATAGTCCGGCACCCTGCATTCGCCAACGGGTTTTCGTTTTTGTCAAGTTGCAAGTTGTCGCAACTTTCTTCATACGGCTCTGCTCTATACTATAAACTATACTATACCATAGACTACGAAAAAAGAAAACTACATGTATTTAGACTTCTATATAACTTTAACTTTATTTTTCATCAACCCAGTTGTGTTGAAGTTTGGGCCAAATGGAAACGCAATGTGTCCTTGGCAATTTCTGTCGGCGGTTAACCCTCCTTTCAGCACTTTGGCTTCCGATGATCTAGTCAGAAAAACCGGTTTGTTTATCAAATTCGCAGACGAGTCTATCGATGAATAAATCTCAGAGTTTTAATGGTGAAAGGTTCACGTCAGATCCGGTTGAGATTCGAACCACAAAGTTTCCCTCGAAGTTTCCCCACAACAACTTGTTTAGTTTTCGTTTTGTTTATTATTCGAAGCGGTCTATAAAAGGGGTTATAAACGAAAGGTGTGTACCTCTTATTCTAAATATACATAATTCTAGCATATATTTTTGAGTCGACCTCATTTTGTTCTATAACTGACCTGACTTTATTATCCATAACTTCCTTAAAGGTAATTGCGTTTTATCATCCTGGCAAATTTTTTCCGCTCAGAATCCGAGTTCCTTTTTGTAGTGAGAAGATGCTGATTGTGTAATGAGACCTCAAAATTGTGTACTTCCCGCTCCTCAAAACTAAAAACCAGGTAGAGCGTCTCTTGGCTAATTTATTCAGGAAAGTATAATTAACCCACGGAACTCATCATCGAGTGGTTTGAATGTAAGATTCAGATTGAAAGAAGTACTCTCTGAAAAGAGGTGTGCACTTTGTTCCTTTCTTCTTTTTTCTTTCGTTTGGCTTTGTGTAACCATAGAGCTAGGTCCTAGCTCTATGGTGTAACTGCTAGTTTACAATGTTTTGTAAAGTGGCACTGAACACCTTGTGTAATTGTCAAAAACCAGCATGCACAAATTGGTGTATTCCAACATATGCATCAAATAACAAATCTATGAAAACTTTGACTCAATTGGTCTTTGAAGTTAATAATAGAGAATAATGCAACGAAAAACAGCCTTCTTGCACAAACTTGTATATGCTTTCAGATACATAATACTGTAAAAGGCTTCAGGCCTTAAGTATTTTATTATTTTGAGTGAGAAATTACCTTTTTCTCAAAAACTAAGTTACCTCAGAGGGAGCCGTTTCTCACAATGTTTTACACAATCAACAGCTCTCTATATGCTAGTTACCAAGTAGGTTTTGATGTAAATAATTGTTTTAAGTAATTACCAGTAGTATCCAGTGCCTTGAACATAAGTTACATTCTTTTAAGAAAGCATGCGTATTTGACTGTTAAAAAGTGCGCTATTTTGTTCCATATATACGTCATAAATTTTCCTGTGTGAATCACCTGGTTCTTTAAATCCCAGTTGAACACAATATTGACAGAATCACTCGGAATACGACACTCTATCAAAACTCTCGGTCAGAATTGAACCGGATCAGGTGGTCCCATGGGGAATAAACCATTTTTGGGTGTCAAAATGACCCAGATATAGGTCAGCTTCTGCAGTCTGACCCACAAATTGGTCAGGTCCCTCGGGGACCCTTAATCTGGGTCAATTTTGACCCGTCAGTAATTAGAGGAAAGGTAGCATTTTCCGGCTCGCGGTATCCACGTCTATTTAGATTTAAAGACACTGGACATCTTTGTTAGACCTGTATTCGCAATTAGTGTATCCCAACGTATGCATAAAATAACAAATCTGTGAAAAATTTTGCTCAATTTGTCATCAAAGTTGCAAGAGAATAGTGACAGCAAAAACACCATTGTTGCTGCTTTGTGTGTTTCAGAAGAAGGCCCAAAGTCTTGTATCACGTTATTTCAGAGGGAGCTGTTTCTCACGATGTTTTGTACTATACCAACAGCTCTCCATTGCTCGCTACCAAGTTTATATGCTAACAATTATTTTGAGTTACCAATAGTGTCCATGGACAGTGCCTTTAAGGATGTGCACAACATTGTATAAGGTTGAACAAGTTCTGCAAAGAATCTTTTCTGATTATAACCTTTAAAAAAGATTATACAAAACGGGGAAGTGTATTTTGATCTTTGTTTTGGGTATTTTTCTCCCTTGTTTGCATTTACGCCATTGTTGTAAAGTGTTTTGCGAGAGACTGGTAATCATACCTGGTTCGTTTTGAAATGAGCAACTGCGGCAAAGCAACGGTGATTCACAACGTTGCTAGTTCCTCATTCCTACTTCACACACAAATGTCTCCCTGTAGGGTCGTTGCTGGTTAGATATTTACAATCATTCTTGGTCCTAGTTCTGCCCCGTTTTTTTTTTCATGACTAAATTCATCCATGAAGATAGTCGACAAATTTGAATTCATTGTTGAAAGCTATAATCTAATTGCGACCATCGAAATAAGCAGCAGTGGTTCGTTCGTTGTATCGTCAATTTGCTTGAAGCCCTAAGTTTGACTGCTTTTTCAAATTTAAAACTAATTTTTGGGTTAATTGTCATATCAAACGACAGTTTTTCTTAACAAATAAAAGCTATTAAAAAACATGCACATTCCAATCAAGCTGTTAAACATTAACATTTTCCAGAAAACAGTAAATGTTTCGTGATATGGTTCGCGTTAATGTACACAGGCTTATTTCGATTTAGCAGATCAAAGTAAGAGTTTTTGTTCCCAACTCTGTTCATGTCATGGCCAAAAAGACTCAATCCACAAAAGGTATCAAGCCCCTTTAAATGCAGAGTTATGTTCATTCAATGAAAAAACAAATCTGTGTTAATTTTGATCTTTTTATAATGTACTAATTAAAATGTTACAAACTACACTGAGCTTGATTATAGTTACCATGAATATCATTTGCTTTGGAAGAAAACTACGTGCCCATTGTTGTGGTGTGGTATTCTTTCACCGAAAATACACTGAACATCGTCAAACAAACAAAAGGTCCATTCACCAAAACACAAAAAATTTACATCCAAATTCTTATAAAGTAGTTTGTGTTTTTAACTTACCGGGTTCTGGGGTTCCTTTACAAAATTCCTCTACGGTTTCGTACACATTGTCTTGTCTGCCGATCTTCGTGCGTCTATTGAGAATGAAAGCAAATGAATGACTTTTGTAAATACACCGGGATGGGTTAAATTGTACACAATCATCCAGGAAGTTAACTTTGTGTAGTCCTGCTGGTCGTTATTCGATTCTGAGGTTTCGTTTGACTGGTATGGAATTCCGGTTATTCGGTTAGTCCGAAGTTCCGCCGGTTTTTTTTTTACACGTGGGTGGGAACTCCTATAGCATAAGGCCTAAACTGCAAAATGCTAAATATTTAGAAAATACACGCGAAGCATACTTAGAAGCCTCACAGCTTTTTACAGTAAAGGGAAAATTATTCATTATTGACTCTTGAAATTTAATCCTCTGCTCAATTTAATATGGTTCATGGGCCCATCGAATTATTCCCCCTTCAAGCCCCCCTTCAAGCCATCCTACACCGATGTAATTTTTTTCCAAGCGTCCGCGCATCAATCTTGACAAATTTCCCTACACCTCTCAGCAAAAAAGGATAAATTGTGTGTGGCCCAATGTCATCCGAAATACATCAAGTTGGAAGTCAATAGCCCCCAGGTCACAACTGGGCACATTTAGTACACTGAAACCCTTTTTGGGGGCTCTCAAATATATCTTATATAGAATATTTTGAGGGTATACAGAAAATCATAATGAGCTCGCACTCTGTTTCCTCTTACTTAGTGGGATGCACCCATGTGGGCTGCGGATGGGTCGCGACAAGTTATGGTGTCACTTCTTTTATTAGGTTGATTAACAAAAGTTCATATCCACCTTTATAATTTACTGCCAGACGATTCCACTACGCATTATTAACGTGGGTGTCATTTTTCAAATTGTGGTTGTCTGGACATTTTCATGACTTAAATTACCACCGCTAAATTGTCGCCACAAACTTTGAAATGTTACACTAAACATTCATTATATTAAAATAATACACGAAACACTATTTGCACTGTCCTTGTATAATACTGAATTGCAACAAACAATGTGCTCGACCACAACCATGGAAAGAACTGTACACTTTTTGCTCGGAGACACCAAATAAACAACATATAAGTATTGAGACAACTCTTTGCAGAGTCAATCACTTTTTTGTATTCATCATAGTTAAAGAAACACGTTGCCTTGGATCGGTCGAGTTGGTCTTTGAAAAGCGTGAACCATTTGTTATAAAATGCATATGGGTAGAAAGATGTAAAAGTAAAATACAATGATCCACACAAACATGCCTCGAAATTGCATGGTTTTCCTTTTACCTCGTCGACAAACACGGTCGGCCATTTATGGGAATCAAATTGTTGACTCCCATAAATGGCTGACCGTGTTAGTTCGCACAGTAAAAGGGAAACCACGAAATTTCGAGGCAAACTTGTGTGGATCATTGTATTCTACTTTTACAACATCTTTCCAACCATATGAATTTAATAACAAACGGTTCAAAGGCTTTTTTAGACCAACTCGACCGATCCAAGGCAACGTGTTCCTTTAATGCGTAAACAAAACCCTTTATTGAGGGAAAGGGGCACATTGATGATGGCACATAATTCCCAATAAATAATTTCTCAAAAGTCTTTTAATATTTCAGTGAGAATTTACCTCTTTCTCAAAACCTGGATTGTACGTTACTTTAGAATGGAGCTGTTTCTCACAATTTTGTATACCATCAACAGCTCAATATAGCTCGTTCCCAGTAAGTTTTTATGCTTGCAAACTACTTTGAGTAATTACCAATAGTGTCCAGTGTATTTAAGGTTATCACAGTAGGCCTGTTCGATTACTTTCTACAGCAGCTTTCGGTTTGTTCAGTGTCGATACTTGTCACCATTATTTCCCTACGGGTCGCGGGTTGTTAAAACAACATTTCCTGAACTTGATGTTCTGTTGTTTTTAGTTCCTTGTTTTGTGCGTGTGTGGAAATTTCACATTTTACTAGGGAAAAATCCCGTATTATTACAAAATGTTCTGTTCCTTCTGTCATTTCCCTTCGAATTGTCGTCTGCAAACACGCGATTCAAAGTTCCCATAGTTTATTGTTGTTTCAGCAATCGATGTATAGGTTTGTCTGTGGATATGCTGCACCCTGCGTAAGGGTTTCTGCAAATTCATGTATTGATAGTTTTATCACCTTACATAATTCTTCCTTATTTTGTTCAAGTTTGTAATCTCTATTCCGTCCACATGGACAGATAACAATACTGTACGTCCAATGCACTATGCATCAGTATTATCCATGAGCCTAATGGGAGCAAGTAGCGTCGTAAGCCAAGTACAGTTTTTGGCCCAAGAGGCACCAGTTTTACTAAGGCCACAGAGGCACTTAAAGGCAGTGGACACTATTGGTAATTACTCAAAATAATTCTTAGCACAAAACCTTACTTGGTAACGAGTAACGGGGAGAGGTTGATAGTACAAAACATTGTGATAAACAGCTCCCTCTGAAGTAACATACAGTTTTCGAGAAAGAAGTAATTTTCCACCAATTTGATTTCGAGACCTCAGATTTAAAATTTGAGGTCTCGAAATCAAGCATCTGAAAACACACAACTTTGTATGACAAGGGTGTTTTTTTTTCTTTCATTATTATCTCGCAACTTCGACGACCGATTGAGCTAATTGTTATTTTATGCATGTTAAGATACACCGAGTGAGAAGACTTGTCTTTGACATTTACCATTAGTGTCCAGTGTCTTTAAGTTCAATGGGCCAAAGAGGTATCAATTATCTTTAGCACAAGAGCTGCCAGTGTTCCTTTTAGGTCCAATAGTCATCAGTGTTCTGTATCCCAAGAGGCCCAGTGTTCAACATGCCAAAGAGGCACCCATGGTGTAAGAAGAGGCACCGAAGCACTAGTTTTCCGTATCAATGTTCCGGTCGTATGCTCAATATAGGAAACAGTTTTCTGTGGTCCCGTGTGCATCAGTGTTCCTGTGATGGCCTTTGACTGAATGTTTTGGGGTGGTTTTTTTTGTATGTATTGTAATTTGTTTGTTCTTTTTCTTTACATTTTTCTTAGGGTTTCATGGGATTAATGATTTTGTTTTAGGCCCCAATGTAACTTTCTTAGGCCCGTACACCTCCCTTCCCACAACACACAAAAACATGATTGCATAGCGATAATATCCAACCGGTCTTGGACTTATACAAATAGTATTACTTACCGGGTGAGTGGAGACTTTGAAGTCATCTGTCGACGCAGTATCAGAATCAACAGCACTACCACAATCAGGAGTAGAACGGCAATGGCACTGACCACACCCCAAAACGGAGCTGACGGGTAGAAGCCAATATCCCCGCTACCGGGCGAACCGTCATTTCTCTGGGGCGACTCCTCAGCGGCACCCGCTGACGAGGTACCGTCCACCTCGGACTTTATGCCGTCCGTCTGGGTATCTGGACTGGCTGTTGGTACTGTTTTCCGGGCGGTGTGACGGGTAGATGTAGGCGGCCCAGTGGGGAATGTAGACGGTATTGCTTCGGTAGTTGTGTTGGCCGGTGTGGGCGTCGTTTCAGCTGTGGTTACTTCATTGTTGATCTTGTTTGGCTCTTTTTTATTTGAAAAGAAAAGAAAACAGTTTCAGTGATTGAAACTTCAAGTTTTGAAACTTTAGGACATTTGCGTCAAAATCGAAACACAAGGACCGTTTATCATCCGGGGCTTTATTCATTGACAATTTTGGGACCTTTATTCTTCAAAATACTCATTCTTTAAATGTCATTTGTTGACTGGTATTATAGCAACACTTGATCGTTGAAAACATATACATTAAAAACATGTCCATATCCATGGAAAGTTTATCCATTAAAACTAAGTGACCTTTACAGAAAACTCTAAGACTATAATTGTTAATTGAAACAATATAGGACCATTATTCAATGAAGACTACTCAATTCGTTGACTGAAAACACAAGGACATATGCCAATTCACTTAAAGAGTGATAACCAAACTTATATCTTAGAAACTAGATTGTTATTTATTTGTTTGTTTTTTTTATTTTTTAAATCTTTAGACATACACATTAGTTACAAGTTGTACAGGGGCTGTCAAGGATAAAACAAAAGTATAAAACTGTCATCAAAAGATGTGTAAAACCAGACCCCTACCAACGATAAAAATTGTTATTTTGTTTTAACCTTGACTTGATATTTAATCCATAAGAGGGAAAACAAAAGTGAACATAAAAGATAGCGTATGTACGCCAAGCATTCGTTTAGTCCGTATCTCGTTCATTAATGCGGACTTTCGTAGTATACACAGTGAGTTAAGGCTACAGTCTTATCTCAAGTTAGGTTTCTCGTCCTATCTTTGGACTAATATCTCCTAGTCCCCTATAGAACTAGTCCTAACTCTTTGTAAAATCGACCCAAGGTACTTATAAAAGCTAAGAGTTTCCATTCGTTGGTGAAAACAAAACGTTATGATGTTCAAAACTTGAAAATGATATTATTCCCACGAGGGGCCCCCATTGTACATACGATGCCAAGGGTTTATTTTGCTTTCCTTCCAAAGAACAATACGGCTAATCTTGCGTGCACATATCCTACTTTTTCTTTCGTACAATCATGTTAGTTTAAAAAGTGACTAAAGATTCAGAATGGTACTATATATCACACTTTTATTACTTGTCAATTTTATTTTATTGTTCCCCCTTCTTATGAAGGCGTCTGTTTGAAAAACACTGTCTATTTGCAATTGATGTTGCTGCATCTTTTATACATTGCTGGGTCCATTGTGTATTTTTATATGTTTTTCATTTTATTTGAGTACTCTGATGTATTTTTAAGGGAATCTTTAACGAAATTTGTTTAACTCTGAGTTATCAATGGGGACTTTGGGAGGCACTAAAGATGTCAGCAGACTTACAAGGTAAATCCATAATATTGGTCTCGGTAATGTGCACATCATGCTCATTGTTACGTATGAACTATATATAACTATTCAAAAAGAAACCTCTTTGAGGTATTGTCCTCAGAAGTGTTTCAGAAGAGCAAGTAGTTGTGACAACTGCATTGTTTGTTTTAAAATCAACTTTCCATTTGGTCCAACTCGAATAGAAAGAGTTTTTAATCACCAGGGTTGTTGAGTTCGTTGACTTTACCTTGACGTCAACTAGTGTGACGTAAACACCGGTTTATTGAACTTTTTCATCAGATGCTTGCCCGTGTACTATTCTACGAAACTAGTTGTGTTTGGTGACCGATCAACCACCTGTTGTCTGTGATGCAAGGCTAACTTCACCTATGAACTGCGATTCTTGTTTATTTTGTTAACATGGAGTTATTAGGGCTATTGGTTATCATCTACTGCCCTTTTACTTACTGTGTATCCCCATTAAAAGCAGTGGACACTATTTGTAATTACTCAAAACAATTATTATCATAAAATCTTATTTGGTGACGAGTAATGGGGAGCTGTTGTGAGAAACGGCTCCTTCTGAAGTAACGTAGTTTTTGAGAAAGAAGTTGTTTCCAACGAATTTGATTTCGATACCTCAGAATTAGACCATTGGTCTCGAAACCAAACATCTAAAAGCACAAAAGGGTGTGACAAAGGTGTTTTTTATTTCATTATTATCTCGAAACTTCGACGACCAATTGAGCTCAAATTTTCACAGGTTTGTTATTTTGTGCATGCATAATTATGTTGAGATACACCAAGTGAGAGGATTGGTCTTTGACAATTACCAATAGTGTCCAGTTTCTTTAACAATAGTGATTTATAAACAATGGCAGAGATAGCCGTGTAAAATATGTTAAAAGCACTGGACACTACTGGTAGATATTCAAAATAACTTTTAAAGCATAGCAAATTACTTGGTAACGAGCAATGGAGAGTTGTTGATAGTGTAAAACCTTGTGAGAAACGGCTCCATTTTGAAGTAGGTAATAATAATAATAATAATAATAATAATAATAATAATAGTAAACCGTAGAAGGAAGTAGCTTCTCACTCAAAATTTAAACACTTCAGAACTTCAGACCTGGTGTCCTTTTTGGCATCTGAAAGCACACAAAATTGTGCAGCGGTGTTTTTATTGTTTCTTTAATTGTTCACCGGCAACTTCGATCACCAAATGAGTCAAAGTTTTCATTGGTTTGTACATTGATGCTTATGTTAGGATACACCAGGTGGGTATACTGGTCTTTGAAAATTACCAGAGGTGTTCAGTGCCTTTAACGAACTGTCTGCGATGCCTTCTCGAAATAGTCTACGGAACTGGTTCTATTTAGTGATCGATCAACCACCTGTTGTCTGAATATGCAAACTGACTTCGTCCATAAACCATTGAGTCAAGTCTTTTTTGCTCACAGACAGTTATTGGGTTACAGTTGGCACAATAGCTACTACTCTTTTTCGTGTGTTGTAATTCATCACATCTAATAGTGCTTGCTAAACACTGACAGAGATAGCCGTGTGAGTCTGATAGATTAAAAAAAAAAAGGAGGGTGGTTGTATCACTAACGTTGTTTTTTGTATGCATGATTTTTCATAGTAACAACTTCTACTTTAAAGAATTGTGGGCTTTTTTATGAAAGCGTATCAGGTTTCGTATGTGTTTTAGTTTGTCTATAAGTGTTACCACTTACTTCCTTGTTTTTGTTAACCACTTGTCATGACGGAGAGGACAACGTTCTAGTTCTGGTTACCATTGATTAAGTACAAAATCATAAATTGCCCGTATACATGCACAAATTGTAAGTGAATCCCAAGAACCGAATCCAACTCGGTGTTTGGAATCGCCCACCAAAGGTTCGTGATTCACATTGCCACCATACAACTATAGGCCTACTCTTAATCTGTGGGACTTTGTTATAAATAATTCGATTCGTTGAAGTTTTAAGAGCGTTCAGACACACGAAGTTAAAACCGAATGTTAAAGAGTTAATAAACTGCTTAAAACCGACTTAAGTACTGTGTATGAACGACCCATTTTATAGTGACAATTTCAAGAAGTAAAAGGTCTCGACGTTATTTAGCGTCAGTTTGAGCGCCAAACCGCTACTAAACTTAGATCATCAGTTGCGCGTTGTGATGACCATACAACTATGGGCAATCCCACCGCTGCAGCTGGTTCGACGAGATGTCATAGGGGGCTATCAAACATCAGTTTAGCTGACAGACTTGTTAGTGTTATTATTCAAACAGCTGATTGGGATTGAAGAATAGACTGTCTGTAGACAACATGACCTCATTGTCACCGAGTGACCTTTTCCCGAACTGTGCAACCTTGCTACGACATTTCTGAATAGTCGGGTTCCCTGCTTGTCAGTAGTTTCACAGAGCGTTCTAATTACTATTTTTGGTGGTAGGGTTGACGTAGTGGTATCTTTCCTTGCCTTCTACCTCTAGGACCCTGGTTCGAATCACGCCGGGGGACTATGTGGATTTGAATTTCAGTCCCTACCTGACTGTGTGGGTTTTCCCGGGAATAATTCTCTTGGGGTTTCCTCCCACATCAAATACTGAAACTTCCTTCCTTGTCTTCTCTCCATTGTTTTATTGGCAAGTACAATGATTAAGTTCGAGTGATCAATTGGCTTCACCACAAGAATACATGCAATGAAATACGCAATTGAAAAATATTATGGACCACTCTATTGTGTAGGTCGTCTAAGTTTCTGCAGCTTTTCGTTTTAATCCTTGGAGCAGGGGAAAGGGGGCACCAAGGGCAGTGGGACGGCTGCCAACAATATCTATTGCAATGATCGGGTACAAATAACAACACATTGTGTACTCGGGAATATCCCTACCTCTGTGAAGCTCATAATTAAGTACCACCACACATGACACGATGAGAAGGAGAAACAGCTATTAGGTCTAGACTACACCTGCTGGCGGAGTAGAATTTCAAATCACCGACTTATGACAAAGCCACATTTTTGGACGACACAGCTGCTCATTTTGGGGATTTGCATTATCAGATTGGATTCAAGACATTGTCCAGGCAAGGCACCTGCTTCGAAAGAATAGCTTTAACCCTATGTAATTTTGTGATTTTCGTTTATATCCTAAGACAGTTACGAGAAACGTGCTGGTTTTGTCTGAGTGGTCGTAAAGAGCTGGTCCCCTCATGTGGCAGGTTTTGTTCGTTGGACCTGGCGTTTGAACCGTGAGTGTAGACTGGTCCCCTGTCTTTATCAGCAAGGATAAAGACAGGTACTTGCTTTTCAGAACCAGTGATTTGAATAATTTGATACAATGATGTCATTGGATAAACTTGCAGTGTCGTAAACTTTCTATAGCTGTGTTTTATTGGTCCGAGGTGACGTTTGGCAGCTGCACTTTCCTTCGTCTGCATGAATGTAGGTGAATTGTGATTATGGACGGGACTGACCTATACGCTATAGGCCACTCTCTGGCGTAATCCACGAGCCTCGAAGTGTGACGTCAGATATGTAGGCTAGTTTTGTCCGAGTGGTATAAAGAGCTGGTGCCCTCTTGTGGTAGGATTTGTCCTATAATGGAAATCCGTCCTGGTATAACTGGAACTGCTAGTGTTTGAACCATGGGCTGCATCGCAAGAGTAGCTGCGCGAGTCCGATGTATGGCATTGTCATTTAAAGACCTGGACACTATTGGTAATTGTCAAAGACCAGTCTTCTCACTTGCTGTATCTCAACATATGCATAAAATAACAAACCTGTGAAATGTTTAGCTCAATCGGTCATCGAAGTTGCTAGAAATTAATGACAGAAAAACACACCCTTGTCACACGAAGTTGTGTGCTTTCAGATGCTTGATTTCGAGACCTCAATGTCTAAATCTGAGGTACCGAACTCAAATTCGTGGAAAATTACTTCTTTCTCGAAAAATACTCCACTTCAGAGGGAGCCGTTTCTCACAATGTTTTATACTACCAACCTCTCCCCATTACTCGTTAACAAGTAGGGTTTTATGATTATAATTATTTTAATTAGCATTAGTGTCCACTGCCTTTAAGGGCAATATTATACCCTAGGCCGCCGTCTTTGATGAAACATGCACACATGAAAGGCTTTCATTGGCTGGGAGTCACTTTGCCAGTGTTTTATATCAAAGATAGTAGTCAATGACGTCAAGTACAATCCATTTATGGACGCAGCCATTTTTGTTGTTTAGCAAAATTCAATTTCGGCATTATTATTGACCTTATTCACCTGACTTTATTCGACGTCGAAGTTACCGTGTGTTATACAGTGGGATGCGCACTCCATGGATTGCGCATTATTTAGTGGCAATTACCATGTAACGTATTTGCTAAATGTAATGGTGCTGTTCTAACTAAGCTTCAGTTATTTTGACCACTTAAACAGGGAGTTGCAACATGGCGGCGTGGTACCCCTCAGATTAAGTATTAAGGCACGAAGGGGACTGATCCTCTATACCTAGCCCGAATAGTAATCTTTCCCAAGTGTTGTTCGCATAGAGAGTCAGAGTCGTGATAGGCCATGAGGGGTCGATTTCGCAAAGAGTTAGGACTAGTCCTAACTTAGGACTAGCCCTATATAGAAGATACTAAAAACTTAAGACTAGTCTTAAGTTAGGACGATGGGACGAGTAACTCGTCCTAACTCGAGAGTCTCAACTCTTTGTGAAACCCTGGTGCATGCTCACAGTTGCTTCTAACAGGTGAAAAAAAAATCGCAATAACTGAGCTAGAATATCGGCTCTGAAAAGGAGGCATCTGGACTATCCATGACGTTCCTGCAGTATTTATACGAAAGTGAAAGGCCGTACCCCATGGCAATAAAATTCGAGATCATTTTATGATTTTTTTTTTTTGGAGGAGGAATTTTATTCAAACTATTCAAACGTTTATGAATCATGTATAAAATCATTTTGTCCAGTGGGTGGTATGATATTCTTAAAGCTGAGCAAACATTCATCACATCCTGCCCCCATCGCAAGAAGAAAAACGCAAGTAAATTATGTATGTGGCCTGACTCATGTCACGCACAACGATGAGGGGGTTGTGGTGTCCAGGGGCGGGGGTAGGGGGGGTCAGCTTCAAAAATACCGTTCAAGGATAATCCAAACATTGGCTAAAGGTTATGGGTAACTGTGTGGGTTGTATTGTTAGTTTCGTTTTTCCTGACGAGCCTTTGTTTAAGGTGAATGCAAGAATGCATTCTCCTGAAGACTATCAAAGCATAACTCTGATCGAAACATTGAGTTGTCAACCACCGGCTTTTTTTTTTTAGAACCAACATTAATCAAAGGAAATAAACACATGTTGCTGTCTACCGCAAACCTCACATATATACTCCCAGCATGTAAAGTTTCAAATACTTTACACTTTTGGTCTGATCGTCTTCAGAAAAATGCATTTTCCTGAAGACGATCGGAGCATATCTGATCGCAATGTTGAGTTGTCAAACACCCGTTCTTTTTAGATCCAGCACTATTAAAAAGGCCCGCAAACCCTCACATTAATAAAATAGCAATACCTGACCAATATACCCTGCAAAGTTTCAAATTCTACAAACCTTGTGTGGTCGTTCCGTGTAGGATTTCTTGGCAGTCGTTCCGGTCCGTGCACTGGCAGTCTCCCGTCAGCTGGTTACACGTTAACCTTGACGGGCAGTTGCATTGGTAGGAACAGCGTGGTCCGTACACTCCGGGTGGGCATCTACCGGAACAGGAGTACCTTCCGAAATTGTAAAAGAGATGGGGAAAACAATAATTATGTGTGTTGAAGGTCGTTAAGTTAAGTTTTGATCATTTGCTTTGCATGTTTGCTTGAGAACAAATGAATAACTTTTTCTTCCACTCCAAAATTAAAATTAATAAAAGGGATTGTAAACGTTTGGTAATTGAAACCCACCGTTTGTTTCAATCGTAATAGTTGTAGATATGTCATAAAGTTATAACATTCATTTAAAAAGGAAGGAAAAGATCGGCAGATTTATAGCTTATAGAAGTTAAAGTAGTGACGCCGCTTTGAAGTTGATCCTCTTTCTATGACGGTAAATGACGGTTGTAAGCCATTAACTTCATAGAAAACTGCAGTCTTAAACGCCTTTTCGAGACGTGTGTTTTAGGCTTTGATCCTTCAGTGCGCTTTCCGTACGATGCTTAAGCTTAACACAAAGCCGTGCTTCGCAAAGGGGGCTACAACTTGAGGTAGAAATATATTTCTGGAGTCGTGTTCATAGACGTCTGGGTGCAATGCATCCCTAAGGAACCACGGACCCGCTTCTCATAGTCAAACAAGGTAGCAAGGTACAGAACTCCATAGTAGAGGACATCTGCACAGAGGAAATGTGTGGAGTATGGGGTCCATTGATTTGGGAAATACGCAGCGTCAGTCACAAGTTTACAACCGTTTCGATGTAAATGTCAAACTAGAATATTATTCGGTCCTAATGCAACAGATTTGGATAAATACCGTAAAAATCAAATTAGCGAAGTATTTAGCAGCTACAATGTTGAATGCTACTCATTTTATATGGAAGGCAATGTGTTAAGTTGGGTGTTTATTATGTCTTATTGCCTTGTATGGCAAAGTGTAAAATGTTCAAATGGCGTGATGTTACGTTTAAAGGCATAGCAACGCCAGCTGCCAGAGTGTAAAAGGAACAGCTCTTACTATTTGGCATGACACCATGTATTCATTGTTTATGATAATTATTATTTCTTCGACTAATGGCTGAGGAATCATAGCATTAGCATTTTGCGAGGAGTACCCATGCTTATAGAATCCATGCTCATTATTTACGAGAGATCAATTTAAACAACATTTATTATGGAACTTCCGTAATAGTCTTTCATGTGAAAAACGTGCACCTTTTAAAAAGCGCGTCAAATAATGTGGCCGTCGTCGTTGAGCGTTTTGTCTTTCGGATGGGACGCAAAGCCGTTGGGACTGTGTGCAGTGTAACGCACGTGAACAGACCCAGTGCACTTATCAAAAAGAGAAGTGGTTAGCCCTGGTGTTTCTGGTTAGATTGGCGGCATGTTGCAATACAGCACCTCGTAAACCATTACATGGTGCTATGTAAAAGGAGTATAGTTCTTCATACTTCAAACGTAGCCCCACATTACTTGCAGAAAAACACTGAATGTGCAAGCGCCTCGAGCGCCACTGACTAATTATAAGAAACACGGTAGATTGTCGTTCATTAACTTACTTGTTTTCACCGGCACAGCTACAAAGACCAGTCATTACGCTGCAGGTCGAGTTGTCTCCGCATCCGCACGATAGGGCACACTCCTCGCCGTAGAACCCCGACAGGCACGGCTCTTCGCACCGACCGCCCGTCCAACCGGGCTGGCATCGGCAGGACTGGCTCCTCGCCTGACATGACCCGCCATTCAAACAATCACAGGTCCGGTATGATTCGTCTTTTGATGCATTTCATGAATAGTGGGAAAGATAAAGTCTTTTAATTAGTGCCGGTGAACCATCGTAGAAAGCCCCATCACGGGCTGGGTGGGGACAAAATGAAACAAAGTTAGAAGTTCGCCTAAAATTCAACATGCACGGAGTTCAAAATGTATGCCACCTTTCTTTTACGACAACTCTGATATACAAAATTTAGATTACACCTACTAATTTGTTGAAGTTTTAATAAAGTAAATCAAGCCTTTATAATAAAAGTTACCTGCATTGTCACATGACCCTGTCATGTGATCGCACCCTCCTCTACAGCGGCATTTCCATCTACACTTTGGACCGTACCGATTCACTGGACAGCGGGACGTGCAGCTGAAGAATTAAAACATTGTAGTATAATCATGCGCCTGTCTCTTTATTTTATTTTAATTCATTTGACAATACAGTATCATAAGCAGAAGCCATCCAGGGGAGGCAAAAGTCAAACAGAATTGTGCCCTGCCAGACCCTTTATTTGAACCATGAGTTTGTCGAGTGTACTTTTAAAAAACTTACTTGGTGGAATCAATGCATTCGCACAATCCGGTTACCGGATCGCACGAAGCGTCCGGTCCGCAGCGACATCTCCGCTTGCAGTCCTGGCCGTACGTGATGTTGTTCTTCTCTCTGCATGACCTTTGACATCGTACCCCAACCCAGCCCGGCTTGCAGCCGCAGGTTCGGTTACTCGGGAAACATTCGGCACCGTTTCGGCACGGACAAGCTGACGTAACGAAATGACACAAAACAATGAAAACATACAAAATTAAGTTTTTAATTGACCCGACCGTTACAGATTTCAGAAGTTCCGACACCAATCCCCATTGAAAGGCACTGGACACTTTTGGTAATAACTCATCAACTTACGTGGTAACTAGAAAAGGAGAGCTGTTGATAGTATCAACACATTGTGAGCAACGGCTCCCTCTGAAGTAAACGTAGTTTTTGAGAGAGATGTAATTTCTCACTCAAAAGTTTGAATTTGAAAAAGACTTCAGACCTGAAGCCCTTTTCTGGCCACTGAAAGCACATAAAATGTGAAACAAGTGTGTTTTTCTTCATAATTCCTATTCAACTCTGTTGACCAATTAACTCCAAATGTTCACAGACTTGTAAAATTGTATGCTGTTGGGATATATGACACCAAGTGAAAATACTGGTCTTTGACAACAACCGAAGTTGTCCAGTGCCTTTTAAACTTTCTAAACTTATTGCCCATTAAGGAGGTTGTAGATTACCTATGGGACAGGTTTCGTTGGGATAATGCTGGTCGCAACAAGACGCGTATAAGTCCCAGTCCTGCATTAAGTAAACCTCTGCGTCACTGCAAATAGAACAAGAAAAAAAATGATATCTTTTATCGAATTTTATATTTTTTTGTAGTTTAAGTTTTGGGCTATGACATAAATCCCTATAACAACATAACATAACAATTAAAATGTATAAGGCGCTATTCCATCAAGATAATCGCACTAGAAAGAAATTAACTTGGAAAAAGGTGAGTCCTGCACTATTTTGTTATCTTTGAACTCTGTCCAGTTCATATGAAGTTGCACCAATTAAAAGAAGATTGCCATAGGCAATACGAGAGAGGACTAAAGCTCTGACACAATGATACTCAAGATGTATGCAATATAGTTTACTTGTATAAGTTTCAGCTTCATCGTCACGTTTTTGAGGAAAAAAGTAAAAATCACAAAGCAACGTTTTCATGAGAGTTGCGTACATCCGTTGTACATGCTTAAATAATGTTCGTCTCACTAGTGACACGAACAACATTTGCGTCTTTTTGTTTTACTCATTTCTCAAAAACTACAGCACCTCAGCAAATAAGGGAAGCTTTCTATCATCATTATCTACAAACAGTAAAAGTTTATTGTAAATCTGTGGACGTATGTGTTTTGTGTAGGTCGAACAAAACATTTGTCAAACCCTTCAGTGGTAATTTTTCAAGCTGGTATTTTTAGGGAAGTTTGTGTCATGTTATAAGTTCAAGATTAACGCAGGGTTTTAGGTTGGATCAACAATGCTCTGTCTTTAATTCTTTAAAGTGGGTCACACGTTGAATGAGATCCCCGTTGAAGACGTCACTCGACCTTAAAAAACCGGGCAGGTTCAACAGGAAACCGGGGAATTAATACGGACATGATACGTCACTTCCGGTGTTGATGCCTTGGAGGGAGTTGTTATGAAGTTTGACGCAAAGAGGCACTGTGGAACTTTGGCCGATTCCATAGGGCCGGTTGGACACCGTGTATGTCGTGATGACCCGACCTTGCCTCTCCAGACAAAAACAACGGGCAGGGAACGATTAATTTGGAAACGACGCTGTGGGGCGTCCATCGCCACCCATATAAGACCATTACATTGGCTGCCGTCGTTTGTGAAACATATTATCATTCGTGAAAGACTACAATGGCTGAGAGTCGTAGGGCATTACGTACTCGTTTTCCACTGTTTTCGTGGTTAAAGTTGGCTGTCGTGTGCAATCCATCAATAGGACTCCATTGTTTAAATGTGGCGCGTCGCAGGAAAGTATTGCAATCCTATGACACGTTACGCGTGTTCCACTAATCAAACGACAACAATCTCTGTGTGATGTATACAAAATATACAAATTGCATTACAATACAATACAATGAGACTGAATTGGTCCTGCATGGGATACACATTTGCCCTTTTTTATGTCTTGCTTTGAGTCTCGTGATCTAATGTTTGGCCAGGATTGGGTGCATCTCACAACCCTCTCGTTTGTTGCCATCATATCTTCAATGCAGCACTGCTCCTCAAGGGCTGGGCATCTTAGAAGGTGTGGCATAGATTGGGGTGATGTGTCACAAGTGCATTTGGTTTTTACATAAAGACATATGTTTTATCTGTGATTATAGTAATACCATTCACACACCCTTTGAGATTACAATCTGGATTATAAGGTTGTGTTTACATCAAATTATTACCCCTCCCGCCTCCCCCTTGGGAGTTTATTGACTACAAGAGGAACTAAACTTAGCCTTGACTTTTACCAAAGAGTTTCCCCTCAAATGATAAGATCTTAATAAAAAACGTGTTTAGCGTCCCCTCCCGCTCCTTTTTTGGAGGCCGTCCCTTTGTTTTCTTTTCCCGTTTTTTAATGAAAAAAGGGATATTTTATTTTAATGATTTTAGACAAAACAAAAAATTTGAAAAAATAGACAAGCCGATAATCTTAAAAATTGTGTCGGTCGGCCATTTTGAGAGAAAATGGAAAAGGGGCACTCTTTCCCTTTTTTCAAAAAGCAGGACGCTAATTTTTTTGTTTTTAACTTGTATAAGACCGTAAAGCCAAGACTACGTGAGTCATGAAGGGCTAATCCACGGCTGTTACTGTCTGTCACAAACACACGTTCTCGTTTGTTTGAAATTGCGGATATCTGATTATTATTTTGCCTTTAAGAACCTCCAATGGACTCTTTGTACACCAAACTCGTTGTGAAGCGCCCAGTCTTTTAGGATTTGGAGACCCTTTGTATAGTCTTTAGAATTCCTCTATGGAAGTCTTTAGAATTCGTTTATGTTCCCTTTTCTGTTTAGTCATCGGTCCCCATAAAGTAGCGAATATTAAAACAAATTGAGCAACAAAACTGCAACTTTCATACGTTCACCGTGTCACTGGAACCTTTGCCTTATCTCATGTGCCTGACATCCGGAATGTATAGATTCAAACAGCCTGCGTATAGTATTAGTATTAAACGTTCGTTCGTTCCGGTACCTTGCATTTACTACTATTTGTTTATAAAACAGTGTATATAACCACAGAAACTCAAGTATCTCATTATTATTTGCTTAATAATTATGGGTACGTTCATTTTATTCTGCAAAGGTCTAAGTTACTCCTAAAGTGTTGCTGTGTACAATAATGTAGAGCTCACCAAATTTGCCCCTTATGCATTATGCCCTTGCCCAACAATGGGCACGTGCCACCACGTATTAAGGCCGGTTTATAGTAGGAAGTTTTGCGCGCAATCCTAAGACTGAGGCCTAAAAACCGTGTCTTTTTATGATCGCGCCCGACGCCCGACCATCGCGCGACCGACTATAACTCGGCCTTTATACGCCAAGCACAACCCTCAACCAATGGCAGTGCTCCCGGTTAAGTGAGTGCGCTGGTTGAGCTTTTGACGTCATGGGCAAAGGGATATATTCATCATCGCATGCAATGAAACCAACGTTGAAACAAATGACACCGACGAAAGTTATTTATGCAGAAATTAATGACTTTTGTTTTAAAACCCTATCGTGTAAATCTTGATGTTTCCGGTATCTTTTTGTGCAAGCACCCATGGTGTCAATTTTAACACCCCGTAGTTTTTGCAGTTCAACTTCCTCAGATATATTTAACTTTGTGTGCCTTATTTCTGTCTTTTTTGTATGTTCCATTAAATAACCAACCACGCACCAAGTGGTACCGTTTCCTTGAGGAAACAAATCCAATTGAATGAACTTTAAAAATACAGATTCATTCATTTTTTGTAGACTTAATTTTTTGAGATTTAAGAGTGAGCTTGTTGGGATGCAACAATTAGCTTATCACGTTAGTGACAGACAAGGGGGCGATTAGTGTTAATTGATGAAGAAAAACAAATTAACGGTCCTTTACCATGTTATAGAGCATGGGTACTAAATGACAACCCCCCCCCCCCCCAACCCTCCATTTCTTCGTACATTTTTAACTTTTACCATAGAATCAAACGGCCAACATTGGCAACTGTCAAAGACTAGTTCATGCACTTCGTGTGACCAAACATAAACCATGGGAAAGTTTGAACCTACTCGGTTATCGGAGTCACGAGAAACAGTACAAAAACAGCATACTTGTTTTCTCTGTTTTAAAACATGTTGTACCTGCGAGATCAGAACATTGTTTGATTAAACTAAACCCGTTTGTCTTGATTATCATCTCCAAACCATTTAACCTATTGAATCTTTGAACATTTAACAGGCTTACTGCCTTTTCGGGTTTCATTAACAAGAGTGTTTTCCACTTCCAGTCATGATTTTGATTTTTGAACTGTCCGTACATCCATAACTATCAGATTGACGTTGTTGCCAACTGTTCCCACATGTCTTTTCCAATTTCTCATTCAGAGGCAGTTTTAACGACCTTAACGTTCCTAATATACAAGGTTGCCAGACCAATATCGGGCGGATATTGCCCATCACGCCTCCTATGATTGATATCATTCATTATTTTGACATCTTTTGGCGGGAATCAGGTCTGTGATTTAGAACCTCAAGTTCACGTCTGTCTGCTTCGTTTTGTTGTTCTTCTGTTTCTTTTCTTTTTTAGTGTCTTTCAGTATAGAAGTTTTGAAGCCAATGTTTGGGTTTGTTTTATTTCTTGTACACCGTCTTCGAAGTTTTGACTTTGGTGAATCTGTTTTTGTTCTGACTGTCGTAGTTTGGTCACATGTTTTTTTGTCAATGAATGGGCAGAACCATTTTTTATTTCCCATTATAGTTTATTTGTACTTGAAATATAAACTAGTGTTAAAGGCACTGGACAAAACTGGTATTTACTCAAAATAATTGTAACATAAAAACTTACTTGGTAACAAGCAATGGAGAGCTGTGGATTGCTCCCTCTCAAGTAAAGTAGTTTTTGAGAAAGAATCGAAGTAATTTGTCTCGAGTTCTCGAGTTCTCGAGTTCACGCATCTAAAAGCACACAACTTGTGTGACAGGGGTGTTTTTCTTTCAGTATTCATTCGCAACTTTGACGACCAATCGGGTTCAAATCTTCACGGGTTTGATATAATTGAGATGTGATGAATCAATATTTTATGATACCCATGGGCATTTCGTTAATTACGGTGATAAAAAGTTTGTTGAATGACTTTGGTAAACGATAGAGGGCGCCATTGTACTTAAACGGTAGTCGCACGGATACAAATGTCAAGGATGTAAAAAGGCATAACTTTTTGGATTATTTTATCTGAGAAAGAATTTGGGTCTCAATCTCGTCTTTATTCTTGTATGTAATGTAATTGTACACATTATTACAAATATTCACTATGCTATTTTCAATATTCAGCTCATTATAGGTGAGTTTGGTAATTAATCAGTGTGTAGCGTAGTAATTTTAGCCGGTTTAGGCGGAGGGGTCTATTTGTTGCGTCCTTTTTCGTTGTTGGTCTCTAAATGAGTGTCACGTATGACAATGATGAGAGGGTAAAATCCAACATTCGGGGTGGAGGAAGAAGTTGGAGAGACCCGCTCATGGAGCCAGTTTGATTGCCAATAAATAGAGGAACGGATCGGTTGGTGAGTAGAAATTTAGAGGGTTAATTTGGGTGAAACTGGGTAACAATGGTTGATCAATATACAGCACATGATCTGAAGTTCACGTTGTATGGATATGTATCCGGCCTATAATTAAGTGTTATGTAGACTTGTTTAGTGTAACTGAGGTGGAAGGCTACTTGTGGAAAAGTAATCTTAAATATTAGTCGTTACATGCATGATAATTAATTAGATTTATGGATCTATGTTTGTAATAGGTTTTCTTCGGATGGTGAATAAATCTGTCAGCAGAGTAACGTATCAGTGAGCAACCCAAAAACAAGGTGTCAGGCCTTCTTTAATTGTCTCCGGACTGATAACAAAACACTACAAATTTGGTAACACGGATGGGGTTGCTTTAATCTGCTGCTTTGCTGGTTGTCGTCCAGTACATTGAGGGCATTGGCCGAGTTCTGAAGAGGGAGTGAGGATCCAAGTGGAGGACAGCGACTGGAATAGCCTGTGGCAGTGCAAGTGGAGAAGCCCGGTGGCGGTAGTGCTGTTGGACCCTTTTGGAGCTACGAACTCAACCTTTACATGTGCATGTACATGTGAAATCTAATGACTCTGAACTGAACTGGACTGAACTGGTTGATCAGCAGTGAGGTGGGATTATGCGATTCAATTCGCACATTGTTGGTAGGATTTAGATAGGCCTATATATAGTTTGTTAGTCAGTAAATTTTACCTGATAATGTATAGGTGTTAGTTTTATTCCTAGTGAAAACCAACCGGTCCTGTTGAAGCAAATTTACCTGGGTTTAGGTGTTTATGACTTAATTTTGATTGTACAAATTGGTTAGCCTTCAATAACTGAATCATAATTTCTTGACTCACAATGGCCGTACCAGAGGCTGATCTTGTGACGCGCTTGGTCGCAGGGCTGACCGAGGCACTTCGGCAAGATAAACCGAAGAATGTCATTCAGAGGCCCTTGAAGTTGGGTAAATACTATGGTAGGCCTAGTAAACCGGGAGATCCGACCATTATTGAATGGCTTGAAGATGCAGAGGTTTATCTGCAACAATGTCGTATCCCTGAGGTAGATAGGGCTAAAGTGGTTGTCCACCACCTCGCGGGTGTTGCTCGCGATGAGATCAAATGCCACAATGAGAATGTAACGGGTGACTATGCAGCGCTAAAAAAACTCCTTCGGCGTCAGTTTGGGGCAGAGGAGTCAGTACAGGCCCTTCAGAAGGCCCTTTTTGAAAGACGGCAAAGGGAAGACGAATCCCTTATGGATTTTTCCCGCTCGCTCATGCGAATGCATGATCGGATTTTAGAGGTTGCTACAGAAACAGAGAAAGATGCATTGAAGGGTTTGAGAGATAGGGTTTTGATTGGGCAGTTTGTGGCGGGCGCAAGGAATCAAGGTGTCAGGCTTGAGCTGAGGCGCTTAGAGTTGGCTGAACCGGATCAGGATTTTACCGAAATGAGGGATTCAGCTCGCGAGTTGTTCAGAGATCTAGAGGAGTACCCTCGGGGTTCTCGACGTGGTGCAAGTGTGCACTTGCATCACCTAGGTACAGAAAATGATCTGAATAGTGACGAGCCAGTGGCTGATGCTAATGTTAGCATTAACCAAGTAGTTAACAAGTCCCAAGGGGACACACAGTTGCAAACAGTGTTGCAACAACAACAAGAGATTCTTAAATGTATGCAAACACAGCAAGAAACTCTTTGCAAACAGCAGGAACAGATAACTACGCTTATGCAAGCAGTGGTGAAACAAAGTGGGACGGTAACTAGCCAGGGCATGTATGAAGGCTCAGGAAGGCGGCAGGACAGGCCCCCGATTCGCTGTTTTTATTGTAAACGCCCAGGTCACATGAAGCATGAGTGTAAACTTCGTATGGCTCACGAAAAAGCGAATGGGGGGCAAGGGCAGGCTATGGGAGATGCACAAAACACAGGGTCGGGAAACCAGACTTCTCTGCCACTGTAGGCCGAGTGACAGAGGAACAATCTGGAAAGGCCTCACCAGTTGGAAGTGTAACAGAGAAGTCTTATGAAGACATACTAACCAGTCTAGTAAAAGAGAGCCCCAAGGCTCATATTGCTTTGGCTGGAGTGCCAGTGGAATGTATCCTCGATACCGGGGCAGAGACTTCTCTGATTAGCGCCTCTTTTTATAGGGATCACCTTGCAGGGAAATTGAGTGGAGTCAAAACTCTAGGTACTTACCTGCGTGTGTTTGGGGCAGGGAATAGTGAGGTACCAATTGAGGGGTACATACATGCCCCACTGATGGTACATAACCAGACTATTGATGCACATTTTTTGGTGGTCAAAGAATTTCCTAAGGGTGAGGCAGGGAATCATAAAAGTTTTCCAGTATTGTTGGGTTGCAATGTCCTTCATAAGCTGAAGGATATAGAGGTTGATTTAGAACAAAAAGATGCAGATGCATGGACAATGGCCATTAATTGGTATAGTCTGACTAAAAACCCAGTAGTTGAGGGGTCACATGGGGCAAATAAGTGTGTACGGGACCCACTGGGTGCTCGTACAGGTAGAAATCCAGTACATTTGTTGCCTAGGGAAGTGCGTAGTATAACCTGCTATGTTCAGGCTAATCAAAGTAGCCTTGACGGGCAAACTGTCCTTGTTGAGGGTCTATCTAGCTGTGCAGATAGTGGAGGTCAAACCAGTAACATAGATGGAAATTGCCGCGTTTACGATCTGTGTACAGTAGTTAGTGGTAGAACTGTAAATGTGTTGGTAGCGAATGTAGGGATGCGGGTGATTGAATTGTCCCCACACACAAAGCTTGCTTACGTGACTGAGGTATCCTCAAAGACAAATGTTGCACTTGAGACGGGTGTGGATTGTGTTCATGTTGTAGTGAATCATTGTCTGTCAGAGTCTGGGGAATATTTAGACACTGGTCGTACTGAGGGAGCCCCTGGTGTCGATTCCAATGAGTTAGACATTGAGATGGGGGATGCTGTAGAGTCACGGGCAAGAGAGTTGTATGTGTTTGAGGATGGGTCAGAGTACCAACTTCCTTATGGATTAAGTCTTGATTTATGCGCTGATTTGTGTAAGGAAGACCAGGACAAAATTGTGCAATTAATTCAGAAACATGATAAGGTGTTCTCGCAGAATTCGTTGGATTTAGGACTTTGTGATAAGGTTCCCCACAAGATTGACACTACTGATGATAAATCAATTAGCCAGCCTTACAGACGAATTCCGCCGCAACATTTTAGAGAAGTTAGGGAATTACTCCAGAAGTTTCTTGATCAAGGTATCATACAAAAGAGTAAAAGCCCCTATGCCAGCCCCATTGTATTGGTCCAAAAGAAGGATGGGTCGCTAAGGATTTGTGTTGATTATAGGAGGCTTAATGCCAAAACAGTACGAGACTCATTTCCATTGCCTCGTATCGAGGAGTCGCTGGAGGCGCTCCAGGGTGCAAGGTACTTTTCTTCATTAGATTTAGCCCATGGATACCATCAGGTTGTAATGGACTCAGAATCAATAAGTAAAACTGCATTCAGAGTACCTTTTGGGCTGTTCGAATATACGAGAATGCCGTTCGGGCTGGTAAATGCCCCTGGAACCTTTCAGAGAGTGATGGAGATGTGCCTTGGTGACTTGAATTTATCAGAGCTTTTAATCTATTTAGATGACATCCTGGTATATTCCTCTACGGTACAGGAACACATAGATAGGCTTGACAGAGTCTTCACTAGATTGGCAGATTTTGGACTTAAGATCAAGGGTGCAAAGTGCAAGTTATTTCGTAGGCATGTGTCTTACTTAGGACATGTGGTAGGGCCAGAGGGTGTTGCAGTAGACAATGACAAGATTAAGAGAATTGAGGATTGGCCAATACCTAAGACAGGGGCACAATTGCGGTCATTTCTTGGTCTGGCCGGTTATTACCGGCGCTTTGTACCCGGCTTTTCAAAAATTGCCGCACCCTTGCATGCTTTAGTGCCCTCACTGGCTAAGGGAAATTCGAGATCCAAACCTTCGCCATTTTGTTGGAGTTCTGAGGCACAGGTGGCCTTTGATACATTAAAGCAGACCTTGACGCAAGCACCAGTGCTTGCATATCCAGATTTTTCTAGGCCATTTGTGTTGGAGATAGATGCCTCCTTGCAGGGTTTAGGAGCTTGTTTAGCTCAGTGCGACAAGGAAGGCAAGAGACATCCAGTTGCATTTGCTAGTCGGGGGCTGAGGGGGGCTGAAGCTAGGTACCCCGATTTTAGTTCTTTTAAGTTGGAGCTTTTGTCCCTAAAATGGGCTGTGGTTGATAAATTTAGAGATTATCTCCTTGGGGTACCATTTACAGTGCTAACAGATAATAACCCCTTATCTTATCTACAGACAGCTAAGTTGGGCGCATGTGAAATGCGCTGGATAGCACAACTTGCAGCTTTTACCTTTGATGTGAAATTTAGATCAGGGGCTAGTAATCGTGTAGCGGATGCACTAAGTCGCAACCCAAGTCACTCACTAACAGGGGAAGTTGAGGAAATACTGCAATGTAAGGTCCACTCCACAGTGGTTCCATTGCAACATATAGAGGTACATAAGGTATTAACTTCTCATGATACAAAGGCTGGACCTCCACAGGTTAAGTGTCAATCAGGTATTTTCCCATCGTGGACACCAGAGCAGCTGTCTGCCCTACAAAGGGCTGATCCAGTGCTGAAGTGTATCTGGGAACGTTGGGATCAAGGTTGGAAACCGAATGAAGTTTTTCAGGCTGAAAGGGAGGAGCCAGTAGAAATCAAATCGTGGTTGTGGCAGTGGCCCAGGTTCATAGAAAAGGATGGTGTTTTGCATCGTCGTGTCATGGACCCATTGCATGGTGAACTAGATCAAGTACTGATGCCCACAAGTTTACAACAGAGGGTGTTAGAGGGTTGTCATGATGGGTGGGGGCATCAAGGTGTTGTGAGAACGTGTGCCCTCCTGAGGCGGCGGGTGTTTTGGCCCAAAATGGCTGGTTCAGTGCGTCGGCATATCGGTCATTGTGAACAATGTGTAATCTCTAAGGCGTCAGAGCCTCAAGCAAAAGTGCCAATGCGGCACCTTTTAGCATTTCGACCACTCGAAGTGCTAGCCATAGATTTTGTCAAAATTGATCGAGGGGCAGGAGGCTATGAGGATGTTCTGGTCATGACCGACATCTATACAAAATTTGTACAGGCATATCCGTGTAAGGATCAACATGCAGTAACTGTTGCCAAAGTCTTGAGGAATCAGTGGTTTTCCAAATATGGAATACCTTGTCGTTTGCACAGCGACCAGGGTCGGAATTTTGAAGGGGAAGTTGTGAGGGAATTGTGTGCATTGTACGGCATGAAAAAGACCAGAACAACTCCTTACCACCCCGAGGGGAACGCTCAAACAGAGCGCTTCAACCGGACTCTGTTTGGACTCATTAAGTCCATGGATGAGCGGGATAGGCGGAGGTGGCCTGACCTTTTACAGCACCTTGTATTTGTGTATAATGCTACTCCGCATTGCACCACTGGAGTAGCGCCGTATTTGCTTATGTTTGGTAGGGAACCATTGATACCTCTAGACCAGATGTTGGGGAGAACTGATAACGATTGGGATCAAGATTTTGTCAGAGAACAATCTTCTTTGCTCTCTAGAGCTAGTGAGTTAGTAAAGGAACGAGTAGCAAAAAGCTGCAATCGCAACAAGGTTACTTATGATAGGAAAGTAAAACCTAGCAAACCTATTGAGATTGGGTCCCATGTTCTACTCAGAAAATGCGCATTCAAGGGACGCCACAAACTGGCTGACAAGTTTGAAAGAGACCCATATGTGGTCGTTTGGATAAATGAGCATAGCGATGTATTTCGTATCCGTCCCTTGAAGGGGGGCCCAGAAAGAGTAGTTAATAGAAAACTCTTGCGGTTAGATCCCTTTGCAGAAAGTGACACAGAAAATGAGAGTGATGAGTCTGATGGAGATTCAGATTGGGAGGTCCTACACACTGAGCCTTCAGGGGATCAGTCTCTGGTTCAAGATTTACAGGGCGTGAGCAATGTAGAAGTAGGGGAGCCCCCAAGTTTACATTGCCCTGCATCTGAGCACCTAAGAAGTTCTCAACGAACTACAAGGGGTAAACACAGCAATCCATTCAGATTGCCCTGTTCAGCTATTAAGTGATTTGTCTTTACTCTGGTGGCGGGGGTTCTCAGTGATTGCAGAAGGTCAGGGAGTTGTCTTGCTGGAAAGACTTGGGGCATCCAGTTTCCGCAATGGCACACCTTACTGTAGGGCACCACTGGGTATTCTGGCTACCAGTGGACTGACATGGTGTTAGGAAATTGTGTAAATTTGTAATTGATTAAGTGGTAAAGGAGTGGGTTGATAGGGCTTCCTCCCCCTTTTGTAGTATTGTGTTCTTAAACGGAAAATGAGTTTTGTCCTTTTTGGGCACAGTTTTGTTAAACGCTTGAAAAGGAAGCGAGGTTCTCAGTTTAAAATTGAGTTACAGAGTAAGGTAGTTCCTGTTACATGTATTGGTGAGGGCGGTCTCACTTTAAGTAGGATTCGGGCAAGGCCGAGGAAGTATTATGAATATTTACGGCAGGCAAATCCTTTAGTTTTAATTATTGACTTGGGTACAAATGATTTGTGTTCTAAAAATGTTAATCCAAACCAAGTGCATTCTTCACTCTGTGACTTTGTGTATGAGTTACCCAAGAGGGGTATTAACCCAGAGGTAATAGTGTTTCTGCCAGTACTCCCTAGGACAGGAGGTTTACGGGGTGGTCAGGTCTCACTCGAAGAATTTAATGATCGAGCAGAGAGATTTAATGATCTTATTCAGCAGTCGACCTTTGTGGAAGATCAATGGTGGTTGTGGGAGCACAGAGGGTTAAAGAACTCTCGGTATAACCTTGATGGGGTCCACCTGAACACTTCGGGAATGGCACTGTATGAGAAAACGCTTCGTCAGATAACAAAGTACTTTGAATCTCGCATATGGGCATAATTAATGTCAGATGATAATATGCTAATTGTGTTTTCTTGTAGGTTTAAAGAAAAACAAAAAGTTTGGTTAAATACATGTAACTTTTGTTCAAATATTTTCTCTGTTCTATAAAGCAAATATGGGTTGGTGCGAGAAAGATGGTATACATATTGTATTTTGGTGATTAGTATGATTCGCTTATTTGTAAGATTAAGGGGAACATTTTTATCCTCATGTGATGCTGAATCATTCAATCGATCCTCAGGAGTTGATCGAACTAGTAGGGGAGAATGTGATGAATCAATATTTTATGATACCCATGGGCATTTCGTTAATTACGGTGATAAAAAGTTTGTTGAATGACTTTGGTAAACGATAGAGGGCGCCATTGTACTTAAACGGTAGTCGCACGGATACAAATGTCAAGGATGTAAAAAGGCATAACTTTTTGGATTATTTTATCTGAGAAAGAATTTGGGTCTCAATCTCGTCTTTATTCTTGTATGTAATGTAATTGTACACATTATTACAAATATTCACTATGCTATTTTCAATATTCAGCTCATTATAGGTGAGTTTGGTAATTAATCAGTGTGTAGCGTAGTAATTTTAGCCGGTTTAGGCGGAGGGGTCTATTTGTTGCGTCCTTTTTCGTTGTTGGTCTCTAAATGAGTGTCACGTATGACAATGATGAGAGGGTAAAATCCAACATTCGGGGTGGAGGAAGAAGTTGGAGAGACCCGCTCATGGAGCCAGTTTGATTGCCAATAAATAGAGGAACGGATCGGTTGGTGAGTAGAAATTTAGAGGGTTAATTTGGGTGAAACTGGGTAACAATGGTTGATCAATATACAGCACATGATCTGAAGTTCACGTTGTATGGATATGTATCCGGCCTATAATTAAGTGTTATGTAGACTTGTTTAGTGTAACTGAGGTGGAAGGCTACTTGTGGAAAAGTAATCTTAAATATTAGTCGTTACATGCATGATAATTAATTAGATTTATGGATCTATGTTTGTAATAGGTTTTCTTCGGATGGTGAATAAATCTGTCAGCAGAGTAACGTATCAGTGAGCAACCCAAAAACAAGGTGTCAGGCCTTCTTTAATTGTCTCCGGACTGATAACAAAACACTACAGAGATACAACAAGTGAGAAGACTGGTCTTTGACAATTACCAAAAGGTGTCGATAGTGTCTTTAACAAATCCAAGCCTTCAAGCCTGAAGCTTGATTTGTAGAAAGACACAACAAAACGAAACAAACAATTAACTACACATAAATAAAGACAGGAAACCCTCAACGTGAACTCGTCTCCCGGTATCCTGTGGTAACAAGATCATTGCCGACTTTTTTATTGTTTTAAATTTTGTTTTAAAAACAAACAAAGAGCTTGATGAGAAAGCCGGTGTTATCTGTCATTGTCTGCAGCGGATGTTGCGTGTTTACTGCTCTCAACAAAACGAGGATTTCCCTTCAACGATAAGAAGAGGAAAGGATTACCTTACCAGGAATAGCCGTATGGGTTACAGTGAAATATAGAAAGAGTTGTATTTCCCTGCTAAGATTGAAGTATAAATAATACTTGGGTGATATTTTTGTGCTGTTGTTTAAATCATAAATGGTGATCTTCTGAAATAATTAGATTTTGTTCAGCGAACTTGTGAAATATTGATTTGCTAGCAAATTCGTAAAACACTACAGAAAATAAAATAGAAAATATATAAGTAAAAAACGCATTATAACTTTATTCTTGTTAATTAAATTATTTTATCAACGAGACAAGTGTTTGTGTTACCTGTTGGGAAAGATTTTGGTAAACTATTGGAGTTGGCACAAACAAAAGTCCGCGAGAATTGTTTTACACAATCTCCCATCCCCCTCCCCTTTATACCTAGACTTATATGGCTTAAATCCAAACTTTAAATATCTCCAGTTTAAAATGTCAAATTATCCATGAGGAGTCTTCGGGACTTTGTCATCCGGGACACCTGCAGGGCTAAACTCCATAATACCCAGCGCGGCAAATAACTTACAAGTGACTTAAGCAACTTTAGGAGCACGCCCCTTACAGTAACTCCTTGTTAATCTCATCAATATTGGCAAAAAAGTGGGGTTGATATTGAACACTGAAGGTTAAAGGCACTGGACACTATTGATAAACACTGAAAATTGTTGTTAATGCATAAAAAGTTACTTGGTAACGAGCAATTGAGAGCCGGCGGGTGGTAGTATGAAACATTGTAAGAAACGGCTCCCTCTGAAGTAATGCAGGTTTTTTTTATTAAGAAGAAAATGGTAATTTCTCACTCAAATATTAAAAGCCAAATTTGTGCACAAAAACCAAGGGTAATTTTTCTTCAACTGCGATTACCAATTGAGTCAACATTCGTAGACTTGTAATTTATGCATAATATCTTGGGATACACACCGAGTGAGAAAAATGGTCTGTGACAATCAAACGTGTCCAGTTCCTTTAAAGTCTCCCTTCGTCTGGGTTAAGACTTCTTGATGAGCGGGTCCCCGTTATGGATGATCTAACAGGGCTTGCAGCCCCCTCCTTGGCCTACAGCGGGCCTCACATATGAGCTATTTATAGGGGGCTCCCTTGCGACCTTTTCGACCTGACATGGGAACCCGGGCCTTACGTCTGGAGCTCAGCGGAAATGAAGGGATCCGTCAGGGAGACTTCTTGGGGGTCTTGTTGTTGAAAGTCTCTGCTGGGATGTCTATGGACAATCATGTGAGGCTCAATGTGCAGTCTTCCGAATTCACATTTTAAGTAGCCCTATATAGTACTCTATTGGTTGTTCACTGTCATGGTAGACACCCTGCTCAGTAAGGATTATGTATGTGTCCTCATTAACCTCATTGGGACCAAGGACAAAACAAAAGAAAACAAAATGTCTTGACAAAAACAATTCTAAAGACCGGGTTGCTCAAACCACAAGGATATTTTTGTGTACAAAGTCTAATGGAATCTGCCAAGTGCAGGGACAAAGGAAAGCTCAAAGGAATGCTCTACAATAATGTTTTTTGGTGTTTGTGTATGTGCGTTAACACAGCCGGCCCCTAATAGTCAGTGGAGAATTATCAGAGTTGTTGTGTTTTATTTTATTGTTTTTCTAAACCATACGATGTGATTTCTATAGCTTCACATGCACTCATTGTGATATTATACTTCAGACATCACTGCATGGGTTGACATTCGCTGTGTATGAATCTCTTGAAAACTGGCAGAGATGGACTTACTTTTGTCAATATAAAACCTTCATTTATACGCGGTCGTCATAGAGCTGTATGCATAATGCAAGTTTGGGTAAACGCCTGTATTCGTGATCGATACAGAAGACAAGGGAAATGACGGACATGTTGTTAACAGTTTTCGTCTATGCCCATTGCAACTGGGTGGCTTCCTATCTTGAGTGAAAACATAGACTAATGGGGGCACACATCAGACTGCCCATACCACCCTCATGTGCCTTTGCAATAAAGGTTGCCCGTCTAAATGTAAAACATGCTTATTGAAGTAAAAGATGGCAGCGATATTATGACGGTTGGAATTGTCGGTACATATTATTTCAAAAGCATAAGCTAAGAAACGTGTTTCAGATAGCGACAACAAAACTCGTCTGCGGTATCGTTATATTTATCTGAACTGTCTACGTAGGAACCGGTTTTGGGTGATTAAACTTGTTGCTTGGTATCCGACTTTGTTTAAGATTTGTTATTCTTAACTTACCTTCATCCTCTTTGAGGCTACTTTTAGAACATCGTTATTAGTTGAAATGGCGTTTGAATTGCCTGTTGTTTAAAGGAAGTGGACACTATTGGTATATTACTCAAAATAATTATTGGCATAAAACCATTCTTGGTGACGAGTAATGGGGAGAGGTTGATGGTATAAAACATTGTGAGAAACGGCTCCCTCTGAAGTGCCATAGTTTTCGAGAAAGAAGTAATTTTCGACGAATTTGCTTTCGAGACCTCAGATTTAGAACTTGAGGTCTCGAAATCAACCATCTAAACGCACATAACTTCGTGTTACAAGGGTTATTTTTCTTTCCTTTTTATCAAGCCACTTCGATGACCGATTGAGCTCAAATTTTCACAGGTTAGTTATTTTATGCATATGTTGAGATCCACCAACTGTGATGGCTAGTCTTTGACAATTACCAATAGTGTCCACTGTCTTTAAGCCACCTCCCGTAAACTAAACTTCTGTGGAATATTTTTTGCGGTGCGTAAATATTTCGTTGTTATAATATATTAATTTATAAAAGCGCTGCGTTGAAATACCTCAATAATAAACTTGCAATAACACCAAATATCATCCAAACACCGTGAAAATAACCATACATCAAATTCAACTATACACGACCTGAAAAATCGTACAAAAGTTCAAAAAGCTGTAGTTAAAAAAATGGGAAAAAAATGAAAAAGCTTTGAGGGAATGTATTGGTTATTCTCCTAAATACTAAACTAGAATTTAAAAACACAGTATAAAAACATAGACTAACCATGATTAATATATTTTTTGTGATCGAATAACTGTATTCGAGTATTTTAAGCATATAGTTGTATCCATCATTTCATTTTTTTAACGTGTTTAAATATTAAGACCTTATAAGACTTGTCATTAATCATCCAATTACCTTTTTTCTGTTAAACTACGAACAGTGCTGACCTTTAGAGTCCGAAAATTATTGTTTGACAGCTAAAGATTGTTTTGTATAATGCATCAAACCAATGCAATCTGATGAAGCGAAATTGGAGTACCGACAGATTGTACCGATCCTTCTTATTTTATACAGTGACGACAAACAAATTATTTGAACAAACCTCTCCATCCAGAAATCAAAATCTTAATTAGTACTAAATACAAAAATATGTACATGAAACATACCTGCATCTATGAGACGTACGATGTGAAGCATAACTTGTTGATATCAACCCATCAACGTTAAACATCAATGCAGACGATACAAACAGCAAAAGTAACAAGCTCCTTCCCGCCATTATTTGGCAAGCCGACATAAAACCATACATAAAAATCCCAAGTCTAGAAGAACATCTTCTCCCGTAGCGGCGAGTAATGCTGATGAATAGCAACGGAACTTAAATATCACTTGGTGTGTTTTCTTCAAAAGGAAGAGTCAGTTTATCTCTCCCGTTGTACAGAAGTCGAAAAAGTTGCTCTGAGTTTGACAAAACCGATTTACAAAAGGTCTGTACCGCCTCTGACGTATTCAACTTGAGACTATGAAGTGTGTTGCGTATAGAGCACCGCCCATTACACGCGTCCATGAACCACTGAGTTCGGCGATCGGTTCAAACCATGAGTGGATGACATTGTAACATCACCCCCAGAATATTCACCATCCGCCGTTTGTCATTTCCTTCCACAGTCAGCATCTACAACATTTTAAGAACGTACCGGGGAAACGAAATCTATTTTCTTGCAATTATAAAAAACCACATCCACGCCCGTTCTTTTTTGGAGGTCTTCTTTTTTGTTTGTTTCAAGCCTGTTTGGTTTTGTATACGGTCTTAACTTGTACTTGACTATCGACTGCTGTTTATAGACACTGTGACTGTTTCATGTCTGAAAGGTTTATACGCATGTTGTCTCAATGAGTCGACGAACATTCTGTTCGCCTTTACGCGCAGTTGCCATGGACATTTTTCTCACTTGGTGAAAGTATGAATCACAGTGCGTTGAACGCAGATTGGAAACCCTTCACACAAACGGCATTTTAAAGGCACTTTTATAATAAATTGTAAAACACCAGTGTTCTCACTATGTGTATTCAAAGTAACAAACCTGTGAAATTTTTGGCTCAATATTGGTCATCGAATTTGCAAGAGAATAACGAAAGCAAGCAATACACCCGCGTTGAATTCCTCACAGATGCATTTAAATTTAGTTATAGTACAAGGCTTCAGCTGAAGTTTTTTTTTTTTGGGGGGGAGAGAGAGGGGGAAGTAACATCTTCTCAAAAACGTTATTTGTGAGGGAGCCGTTTCTTACAATGTTTTATACGATCAACAGCCCTCTCCAAAGCACTTATTTTATAGTATTTATATTACATTCTTGCCGCTTACCGAAGTTGGTGAAACTCTCTCGATCGGTGTATGCAGTTTAACAATGGCCCACGCCAATGATACTACTAAATTCTGAAACAAAATTATATTTACCAAGCGCGTTTCGTTGTGTGTCCTACAACAATGGGTGCGTTCGTTTAGCTTCCCCAGGTCGACCCCGGTGCGTGGCGGGTTTTTTTCCAGGACGAACGTGTGCATAAAATAACCCACGTTCGTCCTAAAAAAAAAAACACGCCACCCACCGGGGTAGACCCAGGGAAGCTAAACGAACGCACTCAAATTGAAACTATTTTTCATGCGTTTTGAGCGCAGCAAAGACGCATGCATGTACACTTCTTAATGCTTCTCACATGCGCAGCGCTACCGTTCCACAGTGATCAACCTCTGAAATCCCATAGCTATCCATTAGCGTTTTAGCGTGCTCTACTTTCAAATTAGGAGAATTAACTGCCGTGTGTGCGAGGCTGTGGTGGGGAAATTCCCTTGGCCAGCAATCACCACGTTGTTGGGAAGGTTGGGAAAATACTGAAAAGTTTATGAATGAATCAGAATAAAAACGCGGCACCAGCGTTTGAGAGATCGCAACTTCCACTCGATTGAGGTACAAACTATGAATTTCTTAAAGCCATTGCACACTTTCTGAATGAAACAAAAGGTATAAGTTTACAAATTTACAAAATAACTTACAGGGTTTTAAAAAAGTAATGGTGAAAGACTTCCCTTGAAGTATTATTCCATGAAATGCTTTACTTTTTTAGAAAACATAACATTTACCAATTCTCGATATCGAGAATAACGGATTTATTTTAAACACATGCCATGACACGGCGAAACGTTTGATAAACAAAATATCCCTTAAGAATTGTCTGTGTGAAATTTCATAACAGAAATAAATAAAACTAATTTCCCTAATTTCACTAATTGTTAACGCTGCCGAGTTCAGTTGGTACAAGTTGACGTTGAGGCCTGCGAAAAAATCCCACAACTGCGTTCAAAATAAAAAGCAGGTTCATATTAATTTTTCTGTATAATTGTTTTTGAAGAAAGCATCCCTTAAAAATGTCAGCCTGAAATTTAATAACAGAAGTAAATAAAACTAATTTCCCTAATTTCACTAATTGTTAACGCTGCCGAGTTCACCTTGTTACGAGTTCACTTGGTACAAGTTGACTTGAGTACGAAATTACTTTGGGTACGAGTTCACTTGAATACGATTTCACCTGGGTACGGGTTTATAACGGGGACGAGTTCACTTAGGGACGAGTTGACCTGGGGTCGAGTTGACTTGTGTACAAATTGAATAGGGTACGAGTTGACTTGAGTACCATTATGATCCGAATTTTTCCAACAGGTCAACTCGTGCCACAGTCAACTCGTATTCATGTCATAGCGCACCGGCAAACAGACGAACGTTGTAGTGCAGAGATGAGATGTTTGTGGCGTGTCTTTTCCCGTTTGGGAACGGCCTCCCAAAACCAACACTTGAATAAAACAAGTTGATAAAAACTGCAATTTTCGTATTCACCGTAAATGGAGTTCCTCTTAATTTTAAACATTCAATAAATAAAAACATAATCAACTCAAAAGGGGTTCGTTGAGGCCTCACAACTGCGTCCAAAATAAAAAGCAGGTTCATGTTAATTTTCTGAAAGAATTATTTTCAAGAAAGCATCCCTTAAAAATGTCAGTCTGAAATTTCATAACAGAAATAAATAAAACTAATTTCCCTAATTTCACTAATTGTTAACGCTGCCGAGTTCACCTAGTTACGCGTTCACTTGGTACAAGTTGACTTGAGTACGAAATTACTTTGGGTACGAGTTCACTTGATTACGATTTTACCTGGGTACGGGTTTTTTAGGGGACGAGTTCACTTAGGGACGAGTTGACCTGGGGTCGAGTTGATTTGTGTACAAATTGAATAGGGTACGAGTTGACTTGAGTACCATTAAAACCCGAATTTTTCCAACAGGTCAACTCGTGCCACAGTCAACTCGTACTCATGTCATAGCGCACCGGCAAATAGACGAACGTTGTAGTGCAGAGATGAGATGTTTGTGGCGTGTCTTTTCCCGTTTGGAAACTGCCTCCCAAAACCAACACTTGAATAAAACAAGTTGATAAAAACTGCGATTTTCGTATTCACCGTATATGGAGTTCCTCTTAATTTAAAACATTCAATAAATAAAAACATAATCAACTCTAAAGGGGTTCCTTGAGGCCTCCGAAAAAATCTCACAACTGCGTTCAAAATAAAAAGCAGGTCCATATTAATTTTCAGAAAGAATTTTTTTCAAGAAAGCATCCCCTAAAAATGTCAGTCTGAAATTTCATAACAGAAATAAATAAAACTAATTTCCCTAATTTCACTAATTGTTAACGCTGCCGAGTTCACCTAGTTACGCGTTCACTTGGTACAAGTTGACTTGAGTACGAAATTACTTTGGTTACGAGTTCACTTGAATACGGTTTCACCTGGGTACGGGTTTTTTAGGGGGACGAGTTCACTTAGGGACGAGTTGACGTGGGTTCAAGTTGACTTGTGTACAAATTGAATAGGGTACGAGTTGACTTGAGAACAATTGTTATCCGAATTTTTCCAACAGGTCAACTTGTGCCACAGTCAACTCGTACTCATGTCATAGCGCACCGGAACACACGAACGGTGTAGTGCAGAGATGAGATGTTTGTGGCGTGTCTTTTTCCGTTTGGGAACGGCCTCCCAAAACCAACCCTTGAATAAAACAAGTTGATAAAAACTGCGATTTTCGTATTCACCGTAAATGGAGTTCCTCTGATTTCAAACATTCAATAAATAAAACATGATCAACTCAAAAGGGATTCCTTGAGGCCTCCGAAAAAATCTCACAACTGCGTTCAAAATAAAAAGCAGGTCCATATTAATTTTCAGAAAGAATTTTTTTCAAGAAAGCATCCCCTAAAAATGTCAGTCTGAAATTTCATAACAGAAATGTGCACGAAGCATCACTCGTGCGCCCTCTAGTTCTTATATAACTCTATTGTACGGGTTTACTTGGGGACGAGTTCACTTAGGGACGAGTTGACTTGGGGTCGAGTTAACTTGTGTACAAACTGAACAGGGTACGAGTTGACTTGAGTACCATTATGATCCGAATTTTTCCAACAGGTCAACTCGTGCCACAGTCAACTCGTACTCATGTCATAGCGCACCGGCAAATAGACGAACGTTGTAGTGCAGAGATGAGATGTTTGTGGTGTGTCTTTTTCCGTTTGGGAAGGCGGCCTCCCAAAACCAACGCTTAAATAAAACAAGTAGATAAAAACTGCGATTTTCGGATTCACCGTAAATGGAGTTCCTCTAATTTCAGACATTCAATAATTAAAAAAAAATCAACTCAAAAGTGGTTCGTTGAGGCCTCCGAAAAAAATCCCACAACTGCGTTCATAATAAAAAGCAGGTTCATATTAATTTTCTGAAAGAATTTTTTTCAAGAAAGCATCCCTTCAAAATGTCAGTCTGAAATTTCATAACATATAAATAACTTTTCAGCTTGATTTGAGCACAACAGGATAAACAAATCTATCCCGTCTCTGTCTTGCTCAGTTTGTGCACCCGATATTGAATTTGTGCACCCGATATTGAATTTGTACTCCCAAAAATATTTTTTGGAGAAAAACAGCATAATTTCAACACTTTGAAAACATCTTCAAGAAAATTTGCTATATATTACCGAAAAAGGCAAAAAAATTAAAATGGTAATTAATTGTGAACCCGTTTTTTGCACTCAAGTCAACTTGTAGCAGTGAACTCGTAACTATAAGTTAACTCGGCAGCGTTAACATTGATACAAGAATAAATATTGGTGTATGTCTACAATAATTATTTAAAACTACGTCCAATATAAGAGGGCGCTGTTCAATATATTGCTGTTATTCGAGTTTGTTGTCCTCTGTATTCGTTTGTATCTATTTGTTGCTGATCCTTTTTATATTTTCGGTGCTCTTTTATATATATATTTCTTTGCTCCTATATAATTATGGTTTTGCTCTTAATATGTTTTATGGTTTTGCTCCTATACATTAGTTTTTGCTCTTTAATACATGGTTTTGCTCTTATATTTATATGGTTTTGCTCTTATGGATTTTGCTTTCATACATTTGTAACTGCTCATGTAGTCATAAACGGCCCCTCATACCTGGTGGCGTATGTGGAACAAAAAAGATACTCATAATGTAGGGACTTACAATGTGTGGACTTCCTTACATATGTCCACACAGCTAGTGTGTGTTTTTTCTTTGACAGTTGACAATATTTTTTTACAAAGGAGCGTGCACACAGAGAGTCTTAAGACAGTGGACATAATAATTGTTAAAGACTAGTCTTCACAGTTGGTGTATCTCAACATATGCATAAAATAACAAACCTGTGAAAATTTGAGCTCAATCAGTCGTCGAAGTTGCGAGATAATAATGAAACTTAGAAAGAAAAACACCCTTGTCACACGAAGTTGTGTGCGTTCAGATGGTTGATTTCGAGACCTTTAGATTCTAAGGTCTCGAAATCAAATTCTTGAAAAATTACTTTTTTCTCGAAAACCAGTTCACTTCAGCGGGAGCCGTTTCTCACAATGTTTTATACCATCAACCTCTCCCCACTACTCGTCACCAAGTAAGCATGGGTTTTATGCAACATTTTGAGTAATTACCAATAGTGTCCACCGCCTTTAAAAACACATGATGTGTGTGTGGGGGGGAGGGGGGGTGAGTGGGTAAATAGACTACAAAAACAGTGGGGATGTGATGTCTCACCTGTTCCATGACTTGGATAACGCCCTCTATTATTTGATTGTAAATTTTTGGCAATTACTGCTCCTATAAAAAAGCTGAAAAGTTCATCGTTAGTTAAATTTGTTCAACTTACAACAGATGAAAGGCTGTTTCTCAGCTCTTTGCGTGGGTAGATTATTAGGCTGCTGCTGGCTTGAACATCAGCGACAGTGGAATTTTGAGCATTTTCTAATCACCGATGTTAGATGCTACCACTTGAGGAAAACAATTAGATTACTGTTTTTTAGGATCAGGAAAACATATTTTTGTTCAAGCCCCGCTTCATGAAATAATTTAATTTCCATCCCCCTATCGCATTTTTTTTTCTCTCTACATCAAAATTGCCACTGTCGTAGTTATTTTCAATGAATAATTTTTGTTTCTTCCACATCGATTCAAAATGGGAAAACTCGTTGAGTGGGGCAAGAATTGCCCCGATCTCTGCAAATTATGCCCTTGAAAACCATACGTCATTTTGGACCTCCCTGTGCTGCATATTGTGGCAGCTACGTGGCTTTGAAGCATTTTGGGTTGATGTCATAGAGCTATATAATAAGGCCATTTGCCTTAGGAATCCATGGAACAGCTGGAAGGGAATGTATTACTCCGTTAAGAATTGCACCATGAAAATCACGCATGTCTGGGGACCTTAGTTGAGCTCAAACATTTTAAACACTTGACACTGCATAATCCTTAAACATTCGCTGATCACCATTGTTATAAACCACTTGCTGTGTAATGCCTTACGGGAGAATTTTGTATGTTAGGTAACAGCAGAGTTTACAAGTAAACGTCCACTGTTTGCATATGAGCATGCATGCGCACATTACCGAGAACGACGGATTTACCTGGTAAGTTTGCTGCCACCCTAGCGTCTCATAAATCCCCCATACGAACTAAGTTTCAAATAGCGCCCTCACAGATGTACGTTTAAGGACTCAACCATAAGGTAAACACGTTTGATCAGATTCTTTTTTTCCCAATAATCGTTATTTCGTTTTATTCAGCCAATGCACAAAACATTTATAAAGAGGCCTATCTCTATTTAGGTCTCGCAGTTTTCTTTTTATACATTACATTACATTAACATTACGGGAATGCTCCCTTAAAGCGGGAGGCAAACTAAAAAGACACATCCTTTTCGTCTGGCAACTTACACCTGTTATCTCCATGTATTGCTTCAAAGCAGTGGACTTAATTAGATCAAGCACAAACCAGAAGTGCTGCTGGAAACCACATGCGAAGTAACTGCTTACATTCAAATTGATTGACCCAAGTACTTCAATGAGAACACAATCGCTCACTGAAAATGATGTGTACTTTCCTAGTTTTACGGGCCAAAGTTGGACATTTTTCACTACAGCTTTCCCGTAATAATGGATTGATTCTGTTTATTATTCGGCCCCAAAATGTCGCCAAGATAGTTAATGGCGGGAAACATGACTTTTAGAATACACTTTAAAGTATGCACGTATCTATTGGATGTGTTATACATTACTAAGTGCATGTCGTTAGTTCCACTCCAATCATCATTAGTACAAAGCCGTGTTCCCGGCAGTAATTGTGATCGGTGGTTCAAACTGTTCTTGTTGTTCATGGTTTAAGTATGTAATTACAACCAATCGTGTTTTGGGGTTGAATAATGGTGTAAACAAATAGTTGTGTGCTCTGGCAAAATTGTGTTACCAAAAACTGAGCGCAAAAAGTTCGAGTCGAGTCGAACGTAGCTACTTTTAGTTAACTTAACGTCAAATCTTGGTCAAAAACATAAATTCTAATAATTATAATAATAATATTATAAATTCTGAATGATGTTGAAATGTAATTTACCTTATGCTAATAATATTAATTACGTATGCTATTAATACTTAGGTGTATTCCTAGAACCACATTCTCTATCGAAAATTAATGTAATATTTTGATTTATTGATAACATGTAACTTTGTGTGAAATGAACTCGTTTTCTATTACTATATGAAACCGTGTCCACATGGTGTTTTTAAAACGATCCGATGTTAAATATTAAGAGTTTGTTATAGGATGTAGAGAACAAAGTGTCTAGAATGAACTCAAATTTAATGTTACTATCGTTGAAATTAGATTGTTCACTTTCAAATACATCAATATGGATTAACATCAAATAAATGTAAATAATTCTAAACTAAGTATAAGCTCGATTAAAATGGTGATGAATTTTAATGCACAATAGCCTACAAACAATCTCAGTGATGCTCATTTGTGAAATATTTAAACAAAACATCCGTTAAAAAAGCAAATTTTTAAGTACGGTGGCACATGTCCATATACATCTTCTTACAACAAAAATGTTATGTAAGGCAGCTAGGTTAACACAAAAAATCACGAATAACTTATCAGTGTGTGTTGTATCTTGGGGTGCAAGGGCATTGTCACACGGGGCAACTTAAAGGCTACACCGTCTGCAAGCATTTGTTTCTATCAGCGGAATCAATGGCAACCACACTTCTTGATGGTGTGTCAATCGTTAGCATCTTGAGTAACTATACACATTACTTTGAAAATTATTCTTTGACATTCCTTTCCTCTTTCCTGGACGACCTCCATCCTTAACTTTTTTAAAAGATGTAACAAAATAACCTAAAGGCCTTTTAGCCTCAGAGAAAGACTCTGCTAGGGAAATGTCTGACCATTAACCGTTTTTTCCCCCTTCAAAATAACCTTAAGATACACACCTCATTCATTTTCCCCCCACATTTTTGCCCCATTTCTCTTTGGTGTTTGTTCACAGTGGGTTTAAACCCAGACAATGGGGATTGGTTGCTTGCACACAAATTTCTCTTCCCACCTAGTGCATGAGATATCATTCCATCCCTGCGAGAGCATGCCTACGCAGTCTTCTCCATCACCACTGTTATCTGGCGGTGAAGTCCACCTCCTGTAGTCAACAGTGGTTGTCCCCTCCTTGCATTCCCAAGTTCCTACGTAAGAAATCAACATGAAATTCTGCTTGGTTTTGTGTCTCATTGCGTTCGCCACTCAATACTTGAGAGTTTTGTTTGTAAATATTTTGTATTATTTCAAATTGTCAAAAGTAACAAATGACGTCTTAAAAAAAATTATAAAATTATAAATTCAAAAAATTGGAAACTTGGATTTGTCAACGTGATTTTTAACTCGGTTTCTGCTTCGGTTTGATAAATGAGCATGCCCTTGCAACCTGGAATCCGGGTCTTTTCTCTTTCTGACGCGGCAGATTAGTCTATGGAATCTACACATACAGATACCGATACGTCGACACTTTGTGTATTCACGTGACGCGTATCCACGACTATTGTACTTTCACTTTAGCATCAGATACAGGAGCTCTTAACACTTCGTAGAAAAACGGACACTGTTTTGCAGACATAAGTTGTCTTTTTGTCCCTGATTAAAAACATTTCACACGGAATGGCTTTCACTGGTATCTTTCTTGATAGAGATAGGAAATTGTTATTCATTTTGCAAGCAAAACGACGAGAAAATGCAGTGAAACAAACGGGGTCTCTATCGGTCATGCTTATCGAAAAAAAATATGAATGCGAGCCACTCAAGTGACACATATTTTTTGCAAAACAAAATCCAACACGCGGCTGGCGTGAACGGATACGGTTATCAACTGTATCTGACGCTTGCGAAATCTCTCTTGATCACTTGCACAAAGCGAAATACATTATTATGTGGGATTTTGATTAGTATTATTAGGACGCTAGGTGGCAGCAGATTACCAGACATCTTCTGCTCTCGGTAAAATGTGCGTAGGCTCGGAAATACATAAACAATAGAAATCTACTGCTACCTCATAGCATTCAAAAGCCTCCCATTCTATCCACCATGTAGGTTCCAAAAGTGGTGAAAACGGCTGATGAGCATTGTGCGGAGGTGCGTCTGCTTGTGCACGGGGGTAAAAAAATAAGTGACCACCCATGTTTAACTGATAAAAGTCGCGTATTCGACATCTTTGTTACCACTTTGTTCCTACGTGCATTGCTTTGAAGAAAACAAATCTAGGCACTTTAACGGGTCCTTGTTCGAAATACGCACGGGACTTCCACAGTCTTTTGCATAACAAATAAAACCCCAAAAACAAAACGTACAGCCTATCTAAGGACATACCTTCGGAACTGATATCATTGCAGTTGATCCATAGTTGACCAGCATTAGTCCAAGTCAAGAGGTAGTCCTCTTCTTCGCGGGAATGAGGAGCAGTCAGTACACCTCCAATATCCACGCAGTGCTGTTGCGCCTGAGCCCAATATAGCCCGTTTTCAACAAAATGATAGCAGTTGTTTCCCCATTTGCTCCAATCAGCTGGGCACGCCCCTTCCTTTTGACATCTTCCATTTACCTTGTTGGAGGTACTTACAATAAGTACAAATAAAATCTTAGAAAGCGAGGGATTTTTCCACGCCATAGTAGATTGACAAGGTTTCACGTCAGTTTTCGATAATGAGGACGATGGGGTGTTCGAGGGTTTATATAGGCCTAGAAAAAAAAATTAATACGAAAATAAAGCAATAAAAATTAGCCGTTGTTTATTTTCCACTCGTGATGTCTTTGCAGTGTCCGAAGCTTTATTAAAGCTTAATTATTGACCGTTAATTGTCGATAATTGAATTTGCAAATGGGGCGGTTACTTCAAACCGTGCCGTGATAATGCCAATTAGAAAAACAACCGCTGCAAACGTACAGAGGCTTTCGTTTAATAAGGCAAAACTCTGGGAGGACAATTTAATCGTGTGTCAAGGCCTTGTTCCCAAGTAGTGACGTCACTGCTAATTAAACTAGAGAAGGCACTGTTTAATCCATGGGCATGGCAACGAATAAGAAACACGAAATCAAATTGGCCTTGGCAACCAAACTGAATTACTAACAAAACTAAGACGTTTTGCCCTAACTATACGCCTACCACCTAAATACACAAGAATGCAAGCAATGTAAATTTTTTCTGAATTCGTTGCTCAATGAAAATCACCGGTTCACCCTTTACGTATTTAGTTGTAGAATCATAAACAGTATTTTGAAATGTTTTTAAGTCATCAAAATGTCACGATAATTCAAGATTAATTGAAACAAATAATGACGCCATATATCAACCGATGCCATAATTATCTTCATTTGTTAATATGAAGTATGCAAACATGTATTAAAACTTGATGGACATTGAAATGTTCACACCACTGGCCCCATTTGTTTTGAGTTTTTCCTTTTTTCACGGCAAATGAGAAAGTATGGTTTCCCGGTGAAGCCATACATGGAAGAAACATCTGCAGTGACTACAAGTGTTCTTTGAGACTCTGTGTATGACTGTATAGCAAGCAGATGCCTTCATTTTATTCAAAATATTTTTTTATTAAATTTTTTATATTACCATGGTAACTTGCAAAAAAATAAAAAAATTAAAATAAATATAAAAAGTGTGAATAATTACTTGCTTCCAAATCTGATTTTTATTTATTTATTTTTTTATTTTTTTTCTTAATATTTATAATAAAGCGTATAAATAAACAGTGAAAATTGAATCACCAAGCTGATGTTTAAATTTTAATATTAATAATAGTATTGATACGAGGGTTACAAAATAAAAATCTCCAAAAATATTAGAAAATTATATAAGGCACATGGCTTTTTAAGCCTCGGTATTTTTTTTCAAGAATGCTCAGCAAAACATTCAGTCACATGATTTTGATCATCATGAATTGTGAATTGAAATAGCGTTTGATGAAACTTTTTCGGTGGGCAAATATTTTTATATGGCCTCAACATTATGACATATTTTTGTACCTTGTAGAAATGCCTGAAATACCAAACTTTTTGCATTTACAAGTGCAAATGACCAGTGGAGCCTTACGTGTTTCTAAGTTTTGGTCAAGGGAGAGGAGACTCTTTGCTTGGCAAATAAAACCACACAATTTTTATCTAGGGACTGTTTACATCGCGCACAGAGAGGTAAAAGATTTGCCACGATTTTAGGGACACCTCGAAAACAGGACCTCCTACATAGCTCTATGGTTGATGTACTAAACTCAAACCACATCCGTTGAGGGGGTACTGTTGATTGTCCGTGTATGGTTTTTGAGCAGTAGACAGGTTCTATCGAGTGTATTACGAAGCTGGGTTTTCTTGTAGTTTACGTGCCATTCAGGTAGCTACAGGAGCTAAATTACCTACTTCTGGAACGGTAAGTCTGTGGTGTTATTGTTGCACTGCCAAAATATAGTTGTCAGTCCCTGTGACTTATGTTAAGTCCAGTGCCTTGTTGCGCTACATGAGACTGAGCTGAATGTAGTTGCAATTGCATATCATGGAATGGATGGGATGGTCGATATTGTCAACACGTAACACAGCACAACACAACAGCAGGTTGTAATAATAGCCATATTGTTAATGTTTATTGTTGCGGGATCTCGAGTGATTATGAATAACTCAAATACTATATACTGTCGTTTCCATGGTGATTATTTGAAACCGGAACTGTTGGCAAAGAGCACGTTTGCCCCCAAAAGAGGGTTAACAAGAATGTTCAATAAAATGGCCAAATAATCATTGATGGAATGATGAGGACTGGAAGTGGAAGGACTGTGGGAGCTGAGGTTTTTAATTTATTTTCTATATATGCGCTTGCTCAGTGTCTTGTTACTGAGGTCTATATTTGATTATTATTATTTTTTTTTTTTTTAAATGGATGTTTAGCATGTTTAGCGGAACAAACGGGAAAGTTTCCGTATGGCGCCACCACTTTTTCATTCGAAATAAAATATATAATTTACCTGATTGATATTTGTTATATCCCTTTTTGTAAAAATGAGTGAAAAAGTGGTGGTGCCATACGGAAAGTTATCCAAACAATTCTCCATAACTAGCACCTTTTTTACAGTTAAAAATACAATTTTTTCAACAGTTTGAAGGTGATTTTGGTGCATATGACTCTTGTGCATATTGTCGGTTGACTTTTGTTCAAATGTTCTGTTTGTGAGGGGTCGTGAGGGGTCGTGAGTTGTCGGTATTTAGTGCGACCCTTAATGATGCTTGTATGGCCTTTTTGTTAGTTAGCCTAAATTAAAAAAGAAAATCAAAAAAGGAGATTGGGTTGTTCTAAAACCCCCTCGACCCCCACGACCACTCATCTTTATTGCGATTTTTTTTTCTGTACACCGAAATTGCTACAGTTCACAACCTCAGCCAATCACGCACACATTTGTATGCTGACGTCAACTACACCATGCCTCGCACATCTAAACACAGCGTACGAGACGAACCATACACACGTGGTATGCACGAAGCAAACTTCGCGTGATTGGCTGTTTAGATCGGTCCTGTGGCAATTGTGATGTACAGATAAAAATCGCGGCATTTCCACGCGTATCTCTTGGCCAATCCGAGCCTGAAAAAGATTATTATCCCAACTGGGAACCTGCGTTTACCGCCCGAGTACGATTACGGCCAACTCATTACGTGATGATCAGGCAGACCCATTTCCGGCCGATCGCTCCCGTTCTGTATACTACTAGTTGCTCTATGCGCGGAGCTCGAGGTTGTAGACCCGACCGACCAAAATGGCCCACACGTGTTTTGGTGTTCCAATCGGTGTAGAGTAATACAACTGTGTGGTTGATGCAGATAAATAACCGCATGCATTCTCAGACTTGAAATCAAGTCTAGTCGTAGAAGGAAATTGCGTCGCGGATCACACACACTGTGAATTCTAAATCGGGGACATCATTCTTACTAGGCCGTAAAGCGACATTTTATGAATTCGGAATTTGGACATTCTTCGAACATGGGGCGGACGTCGAGGGGTCGTGGGTCGAGGGGGTTTTAGAACAACCCACATTTTCTGCTCGGTACTCACTGTTGTTTTTCTGCCGCATCGCACTTTTTTTTACTGCTCAATATGCTCAACGCTTTATCTTTTGGTCACTGGGTCACCAAGCGCTGTATACGTGGGCACCAGCCTACTCGCTTGCCGAACTGCCGAGCCACGACCGTGTTGGGCTAAAGCATTTTGTAGAAGGGGTGTTACGCGGCAAAACTGGCGCGCTGTCCGCTTACGATGCTTGCCGTTCACGCATATAGCGCACACGCACAGCCGCATAACACCCCTTCTATAGAATGGTTTAGTCCAACTCGGTCATGGCTTGGCAGTTCGACAAGCGAGTAGGCAGGTGCCCACGACGTGTACAGTGCTTAGTGGCCAAGTGACCTAAAGATAAAGCGTTGAGCATATTGAGAAGTCAAAAAGCGTGCGATGCGGCAGAAAAACAGCCATGAGTACCGAGCAGAAAATGTCTTTTTTGGAAGATGTTTTTTAATTTAACTCAACAAAAAGGCCATACAAGCATCATGAATGTATATTGAGTGTGTGGTGAAAGTTTCGGGTGTGTAGTACACAGGAAATTTTAGTTTTAAATGATGGCGAACGATCGTAAAACTTTCACCTATCAACACCGATTTTAAAAACGTATAGCGATAAGGAGGTCCAAAATATTAGACCCCTATAAGGCTCACAGGGGAGCCTTATAGTTTCTAGAAGTAGTAATGTGGCTGCCAGTATGAATTTTAGGTGTAACAGAGTACCACCTGTTGCCTAAGTTAGAGACTAGGCCAAGACCTAGTCAGTACTGAAATGTTGTAGTGGCAGAGCGACTGTCAAAATCAAAATTTCAGACAGTACAGTGCCCCAGTGACAGTGTCTACTGCGACTTTCCAATAGGCGTAGCTCTTGGTCACATCCCTTATTTATAGACCAGAATTGGAGAGGTAGTGCTTTCTGCTCTACCGGTCAGGCTTCAGATTGATGATACCCAAGCCTACATCCGTATGGACTGTAAAGTGGGTAACTGGAAAAAAATAATTGTAGCCCACACCTTGAAGTGTTTGCGTTCAGTGCCTTGTGTGTCTGGCGACTTACATTAAAAAAAAAAATAATAATAATAATATTAATGCTTTGTTGTAACACTGTGGTGTACTCTGGTCTATTACGGTCTAGTCAGGATGATCAAGTTTTAAAATGCCCATTATCAAACTAGAACTGCTGTGACCTACCTGTGTGCTCAGTGTTTGGAAAATTATAACAAATTTCCGTACAAGTCGGAGTAGACAGAGTCCCGAGTATGACCACAGATTTTTTTTAAAGAAGTGCAGCGCCCCAGTAACTGGGTGTAATGTGCGCTAATTTTGATTTTTTTTGGTTTTCTATTCGAACGGATTAATAATAATAATAATAAGACTTGTAATGCGCACATATCCACCCTGCTGGGTGTTCAAGGCGCAGTAAAACCAAAACAAAACAAAAACAAAACACAAAGAAAAACAGACACACCAAAATTAGTCATTGAAAACCTGTGACATAAGATAAGTTTTGAGAAGAGACTTGAATTTTGCGGTACAAACACAAGATCGAAGATTAAGTGGTAGAGAGTTCCAGATGCGAGGCGCGGCTGAAGAAAAAGACCTGTCACCCCATGAGTGTCGAGACTTGGGTTCAATGAGGAGAAGCATGGAACTTGATCGAAGATTCCTCGATGGAGTGTAAACTTGAAGCAGTTCAGAAATATATTGGGGAGCCTTGCCATTTAGAGCTTTGTGGACAATGAGCATCAGCTTGAAGATGATTCGTTGGGAGCCAGTGTAGTTGTTTCAGAATGGGGGTGATAGAACAGGATTTTCTAGACAGTGTCACAATGCGGGCAGCAGTATTTTGGAGCCGTTGAAGTCGGGAAATCTGGTTGTTAGGAAGACTGTATAGAAGAGCATTGCCGTTGTCAAGACGAGAAGTAACAAATGCGTGAATGACCTTTTCAGTGGCACTTTTGTCCAAGTACTTGCGAATCTTACCTATATTCCTGATGTGATATGATGATAAACGAACAATATTGTTGATGTGTGGCTGAAGTGTCATCGATGAATCAAAAATAACCCCCAAGTTCCGAGCTTTTAGCGAGGGAGCTATCCGAGCATCACCGATGGAGATGTATGACACTGAAACCTTAGTTAACTGTTGACGTGACCCAAATAAAAGGAACTCTGTCTTATCATCATTTAACTTCAGGAAGTTTTGTTGTGTCCAACGTCGAATCTCTTGGATGCATTTCTCAAGTCTTGCAATAGATGCATTGGCGTTTTCTTGAGACGATTTAAACGTGATGTATAGCTGAGTGTCGTCTGCGTACACATGGTAATTCAGATTAAATTTGAGGATGATGTCACGAATCGGTAAAGTGTACAGCGTAAACCACTGCGGGCCGAGTACCGACCCCTGTGGCACAGAGTAGTTCAAAACAACAGGGTCGGATATCGCAGTGCCAATACACACATGCTGAGTTCTATTGTGGAGATACGATTTGCACCATGCTAGGGCTGTGTCCTCTATGCCAAGGTGATTCTGGAGCCGAGAGAGAAGGATGTTATGATCAACAGTGTCAAAAGCAGCACTCAAGTCTAGCAGGACTAGTGCTGTAAGGTTACCATTGTCCATAGAAGAGAGAATATCGTTGCTCACACGGACTAGTGCAGCCTCGGTCCCATGGAAAGGCTTGTATGCTGACTGGAACACGTCGGACAGGTTGAAAGTATGAATGTGATCAGAAATACGTGATGACACTACTCGTTCGATGACTTTTCCAAGATATTTTAAGTTTGCAACCGGTCTGTAGTTTTTGAATATCTCCTTGTCCAGGTTTGGTTTCTTGATGAGCGGCCTGATGTAGGAAACTTTGAGGCTATCGGGGAAACAACCGGAACTGAGAGATTCGTTTACAAGCTTAGTGATGTAGGGTACAAATATATCAAAGCTATTGAGAAGCAATAATTACCTCATTTGTATCTAGACCCTAAAGGTCAAAAACTAATTGTGTATACTTCGAGGTTATTTGAGAGGTTTTTTATGGTGAAGGGTGCAGGAAAGTTTTCCTCTCGTGTTTGTTTAAAATAAAAGACAATTCCCTCTCGTTTCCACAGAGACATCACTGGCGCCTAACGACCATGGCGGACATTGTTGCTGTGTGGGAAGTCTCCCTTAGCGACGGAGTACACAAGGTTGAGTTCGAACACGGAACCACTTCAGGAATGAGAATCATCCGTATCGATAATAAGGTCATTATCAGTCAATTACAGTCAATAGCAGTCAAAGACAGTCAGTGAGATTTTATCATGAGAAGTCTGCTGCTAAACTTATTCTCTGCCATTTCAGTTCAAGTCTCGACCCTCCTACTGTCTGACTATTTAATCTCATATCATCCACATGGTTTGGAATGGAATGGTAGAGATGTACTTTGCCGGCCTGCAATATGATGTCATGGTTGAAACATCCACACAGTACACAGACTTTTCTCTGTGCCATACAATTACAGGCCTTGAATTTCATTCTTAAAGGCAGTGGACACTATTGGTAATTACTCAAAATAGTTATTAGCATAAAACCTTGTTAGAAACGGCTCCCGGTATTATAGTTTTTGTGTAAGAAGTAATTTTCCAGGAATTTAATTTCAAGACCTCAGAATTAGATTTTGAGGTCTCGAAGTCAAGCATCTGTAAAGCACACAAATTCGTGTGACACGGGTGTTTTTTCTTCCATTATTATTGTCTCGCAACTTCGACAACCAATAGGTTGAGCTCAAACTTTCACAGGTTTGTTATTTTGTTCATATGTTGAGGTACACAAAGTGAGAAGACTGATCTTTGACAATTACCAATAGTGTCCAGTGTCTTTAAAGGGGCACACTGTTGAAAGGGCACCACAGCAGAAGCACAGGGCACAATGGCACCTACTCTGGGTTGTTTCAAGGCCTATAATTATGTGACTGGCTTTGGCAAAACCCTGTACACTTGTTCAACTACTGTAAATGTGACATTTAGGTTTGAACCAAGGAAAGTTAATGTTGTTCATGACAGGGATTCATATATTTTTTCTTTTACGTCAGACTTGAACAAAATCCTCTAGTGGTCTCATGAAGTATTTACCGATCTATGACCCTACCACTCTGATGCATGTTGTTAGAACACATAACACAAAATCAGGCACACTGAAATAACACCTCTGTTTTTGAAACCTACAGGAAATTCTGAGACGAAACTGGATGTTCAAACTCGTTGGGAGGGAGCACTTCCAGATCGGCAAAGTGAAAGCGTCCATCAATATCGACGCATCAGGAGGGTTCTCCTATGAATACAGTTTGGAAGTAAACGGCAAGGCACTGAAGAAGTTTAAAGAGCAACGGAAGAAGTCTGCAAGGGTTTGGACGCCTATTGTTGATGGTCATGAATTCAGAATCGTTTTAGGTACATAGGCTGCTTGTAATGATGTCTAAGAGAGGTTTGCGCTAACACTATGTGAATATCGCGATTTGAAGAGTGTTGGTTCTGAAAAGAACTCGTAGTTAATGACTCAACGTTTCATTCAAAAGAACTGATGGTTAACAACTCAACGGTTTGATCAGTAAGATTGAAGCGTTGAATCATTAGATTGAAAAGTTGAGTCGATAACCACTGGTTCTTTTCAGAACCAAGACTGCCTACATAGAGATATTCACATGGTGTTACTGCAAACCTCTCTTAGTTAACACTTCCACCATGCAAAGTTTCAATCCTACATGTAATTGATGTGTTGTGTTCCTTTAGAATACAAAATCCACTAAATCCGTCAAAAAACTTCAAAATTGTTTCTCTTAAAGCCTGGTTTATACTTTTGCAAAAGCGAACGTGAAGCAAGTAATGCAAACAGTCAGGTATGCGATGTTTTCCACCTGCAGCACAAGGAAATTCACCTTGCATCTCAACATCTCAACAAAAAATCTGTGGCCAAGTTTTGTACTTCTTTCTTTTGCTGCATGTGTACACCAATCCATTTTAGTCCACTTTTGTTCTACCGAACTGGTGGTTTCTGCCATTACTTGGACACATTTTTGCTTCCAACATTGTCGCTTGCACTTGAACAGCTTGCAAATTGCTTAGAAATCATTAGCCAAACAAGGCAGAACAAAATTTAAGACTCGTTAAATATGTCTGTGTCAGCACTTTCCCGAGTTCTGTGAAAAAATCACCTGTAGACATAATATTACTCTAGTCAGTAAGACACTGCTCTAGAATCGCAAAACTCGAGGGTTTGTATCCCACCCAAGTAATACGCCTAGTGATTCTTCCACAGATTTCTGGAAAGTACTGAGTATACTGTGCTAACACACATCGGTGTAAGGGTAAAACCAAAGTTAATAGAAAGAAAATTAATAGATAAATTTAGACAGCTGTCATCAACTTTTTTATTCATACTCTTTTCAGAAAAAGATTCCATGGATGTGTGGTGTAACGGCCTGATAGTAGAAACTGCGGTGAGTCCTGAGTTTTATGTACTTTTATTTCATATTTTGTAGGCACAGGGGTCGGTTTTACAAAGAGTTAGGACAAGTCCTGACCTGGGTCTAGTCCCTAGGAGATATTAAAAACCTTAGGCGTCCTAAGAGACAAGCCTAGTCTTAACTCTTTGTGAAAATGACCCCTGGAGACATTTGGTAACTGTCAAAGACCAGTATTCAATAAAACAGTTAGTATAGGATTAAAAACAATCCTATACTTTGCCTTTAAAGACACTGGACACTATCGGTAATTGTATAAGACAACATATGCATAAAATAACAAACCTGTGAAAATTTGTGCTTGATTGGTTATCGAAGTTGCGAGATAATAATGAAAGAACAAACACCCTTGTCACAGGAAGTTATGTGCTTCCAGGTGCTTGATTTAAAATAACAAACCTGTGAAAATTTGAAGGTCGTCGAAGTTGCGAGATAATAATGAAAGAAAAAACACCCCTTGTCACACGAAGTTGTGTGCTTTCAGGTGCCTGATTTCGAGACCCCAAAATTACTTCTTTCTCAAAAACTACAATACTTCAGAGGGAGCCGTTTCTCACAATGTTTTATACTATCAACAGCTCTCCATTACTCAATACCAAGTAAGGTTTTATTTTGAGTAATTACCAATAGTGTCCACTGCCTTTAAACTAGAAATTTCTAACCTTATCATGGATTATAATTTCACAATCAATCAGTCCATTATAAAACATGTATCCTAGTGTTGGCTAGTTATTAATATTTTGTTATAGGGATGTAAATATTTAATACCGGCAGACGACTCCGATGTCTTCAGTCGATGCATTGTTGGTTGAAATGATCATAGAGATCCTGCAACTGTCTGGGCACTCTTAAACACAAATACTTACATGGTCTTGAATAATAGATGGGATACACTAATGCCTGCCTGCAGTCATGATGTCATGTGGTGAATGCAACCACAGAGTAGACAGTAGTTCTTTCCATAGTTGTGAGGTTGTGAATGGTTTCAAATATGGTCTTTTACACTTTTCCTGGTAAAAACTCAAAATATAAATTAAAACAGAAACAGTTACTTTGTAATGAGCAAGAGAGAGCTGTTGATAGTAAAAAACATTGTGAGAAATGACTCCAAAAATGTTGCTTACCATATGTATATTGTACCATACATGAACCTAGTTTGCACTGATAAAATGTCTTCAGTTTTCTGTGATGTATCATTTAGAACCTTAAAATCACAAGAAAATTGTTGACCCAAAATTTAAAAATTTGACCATGTCATGTTGATTTTGTTTATTATGGACCAAAAACCCCAACTCACAAAATTTTCAATAAATCTCAAACCTTTGCTAATATACCCAGTCCGCACTGATATAAATGTCTTCAGTGTTCCATTCTGTATCATTTGGAACCATAACATCACGCAATTTTATTAAAATCCCAAATCTAAAAAATTTGCCATCTCGGTATGGCAGATTTTTTAAATTTCAGACCAAAATCCAAACTCACAAAATTCCTGAAAAACCTTAAAATTGTTCTTATAAATCCAGTCTGCACTGATAAAATGTCTTCAGTAGTCCGTCCTGTATCATTGTGAACCATAATATCACCAAAATTCTTTTAACCCAAAATTTTTACCATGCCAGCAAGGCAGATTTTTTATTTTTGTTTGACTCAACAATAAAAATACTCAATAAATCTCCATCCGCACTGATTTCAAGTCTTCAGTAGTCCATTCCATACCATTTGTAACCATACATTGTAAAAGTTGAATAAAATTACCGACAACAAATCTGAAATTTTGACCATGCCGGCATGGCAGACTTTTTTTAATCTTGGACCAAAAATCCAAGCTTCTTGATAAATCTCAAAGTTCTGCTAAATATGGCCAGTCCGCACTGATAAAAGGTCTCCAGTAGTCTGTAATGTATCATTTGAAACCATAAAACCACCACTAATGTTTTTACCCCAAATCTGAAAATTTGACCATGCAGGCATCACATATTTTTTGGATTTCTCAATAAATCTGAAACTAGTGCTTAGTAGTTTGTCTCGTATCATTTGAAAGCATAAATTCTCTGAAAATCGCTTCACCTCAAGTCTGAAAATTTGACCATAGATTGCCTCTACTCTGCGTTGAATAAGGGAATCAATGTGTAGTGAAGAGGTTTTCAACTAGTGGTTTAATCCCAACGAGGCCTGGTTCTTGATAATTTTACCGAGACGAAGTTGAGGTAAATTATTAAGAACCAGGCCTCGGCGGGTTTAAACCACTAGTTGAAAAACGATTCAACACACTTTGATTCCCATTCAATACCTTTTCGGTCCAAAAACATCAACACTTTTTGGTCAAAAAGTAAAATAAATGCAAAAAATATAATTGTTCAATGATGTCTTTCAACACAACACCCCTCCAGCTATAAAATGGTAAGGCCCTCGGGTAAACAACTCCTAATAAGGGAATGCTGTGTGCGTCGCGCGTATGGCGTGATGTGGCACAACTGTTTCAGCCGTTGCTCTCGACCAATAGGAATGAAGAAACTGTCTTATAAGCACATGTGAATGCTCGCGTGTCACGCCCATGGTTAAACACTTTTTACGGATACACACCCACGTGACGCGCTCTCCACCAATAGGAATAGCGAAACTTTCTGAGGTATTTGTGAATTTCTTTTTATGTTGAGCGCTAAGTACATGTAGGTCCTCCCACAAGTTTTAAACTGGCACACTTAAGTTTCAAACTATTGCACTAAGTTATCAAACTTGCACGAGCCAAATATGCAAACCTAAAACCTAATTATTAATAAGGCCATTCAGCCCCCACAGAAAATGAGGGTGCTCTGGAGTTGTTTTGGTCGTAATAAACCATTCGTTGCCAGCCAGGCAAGAAAGAAATTGGCAGATAATCACACAGATCCAACGCGAAGTGGTTAAACTGGTTTTCATAAATAATAGCTTTGTATACCTGTATGTAAGAAGATCCAATGCAAAGTGGTTAAACTTGTTTTCATAAATAATAGCTTTGTATACCTAGAGTAAGTAGAGTAAACATTAGTACTTGTGTTTATAATTTGTTTGAACCCTTTACACTGTGAGCTCTTGACAGTATAAAACATTGTGATAAACCGCTCCCTCTGAAGTAACCTAGTTTTGGAGACAGAAAATAAAATATTTGAATTGAATTCTAGACCTCAGCTGAGGTCTCAAATTCAAGGCATCTGAAAACACACAACTTGTGCGACAAGGGTGTTTTTGGTCCACTATTTTCAAGCAACTTCGACGACCAATTGAGTTCAAATTTTCACAGGTTTGTTATTTTTCACACATGTTGAGATACACCCAATACACCAAGGGAGAAGACTGGTCTTTGACAATTACCAAAGGTGTCCAATGCCTTTGAGCACTGTACTTTCCCAGATTGTAAGACATGTGTTCTAGCAATGCAAGGGTTATTGGGTTCAAATTACAGCCGAGTGATTTGCTGTGGATTTTGTTCACAGTAAATACATTACAGTGCTTAATACACATTGGTTTAAGGGTAAAAACAAAGTATTTTCTTTATCCCTGATGCAAAATTGTATGTTGTATTTCTACCTGTTTTCATATTGATTGTTAATCAGTTTTGTAGCCTCCGTGGGCGATGCCAGCCGGAACTGGCCAGAACCGACAGTTTTTGCCCAGCAAGTCTAGCTAATCAAATGTCACAGAGAAATAACACAGTCAAAAGGCTATTCAACTTTATTTGCGTGGCCAACACCATGAACAGTTTGGAAACCTGCCGACATTTTCACCAAACTCTTCCTAACTTAGGATTAATCTTAAGACTCCACTTCATCAATAATGGCCCACAATTAAACATGAATAATTTTGTTGATCCGCTCGCCCTTGGTGGACTTTAGAACAAGAATTGTTTATTGCCCACCACTAAAAATTGGTCTAGCTACAGCCCTGTTGTTAATGTCCGGCTTGTCTTGAATCTTTCAGGGGGTGTTTGTTGACGATGGCTCGGAAACTCACTTCACTCTCTCCTCTGGCGTCGCTTGTTACATTAAGAATGTAAGTAGTGGCAAAAAGAAAGAAGGAATCATTCACTCATTGGTCATCAATGATAATGAAATTCCTGAGGCAGTGGAGTAACCCTGCCAAATCTGCCACCAAGATCCCTTTTTTGTTTTCATTATTAATTTTTACCTTGTGCCTGCTGCCTTTATTGTATTCAGCTTGTAATACAGCACTTTGAAGTTCAAAGATTGAAGTGCTCAACTTAAAGGAACGTTACAGAATTGGTAAGAAAGAAAAAAACTTGAAGATCACAGATTTACATAAAACTTACACGGTCTAATGATAATGATAGTAGAAAACATCCCTTAAAATATTTCTGTCTGAAATTTCATATTTGATGAGAATTTATTAAACTGGTTTCGTGTTTGGAGTTTATCGCTCAGTGAGCATTTTATTCATTTTAGTTTTGGCATCGATGCAATGCAAAATTTGTAATCGTTTTTTTTTTTACTATTCTCTCGTGACCCAGATGGCCGATAGATCTCAAATTTCTACAAAATTGTCAGTTTATGTATATGGTGGATTACATTAAGTGCTTACACAGCCAGCAACTTTTTTGCTAGCAAACCAATTCTGTAATGTTCCTTTAAGTAAGATTTAGTTTAGAGAAATGTTCTTTCCGAATGGAAATGTGACCTCTTTAGTTTGGGAAAAAAACTAATTCGTTTGTATGTTAAGGTATGATACATGATTGGCAAAGAAAAAAACAATGACTGATAGTATTTACATGTACCTGAAATGTTTTGTTCATGAGAAATAGCCTTTTAAAAATGTACATGAAAGTTGTTTGCTATTTACTTAACTTTCCTCTTTTCCTGTAGGGGAGGGTCATGGAGGCAATTTGCCTTCCAAATTCCTCTGATCATGTCTCCAAAATATGACCTAGGCCTACATGTAATTGTTATAAGAGTTGTTTTGTGTTTTAGAAAACACATTTTTTGTCAAAGCCAATGATGTACTGTACCTGTATTGTGTTATTTCTTTGCACATAACACTTCATAAGTGCCTTATGCACTGGTCAGACTTTTTGTTCTCCTCTTGTGTAGTTACATGTAGGACTGATATAGTGAAAAACTCTCATGCAATGCTACGTACGTACACGTTCAATTGTTATTCAAGCATAATATAGGCCTGCTACTCCATTCTCAACTACTCGGTTAATCGTGCTGCCACAACTACTACAAAAATTGTCGCAACTACCTGCTTGGTGAACCAATTGTGTCGCTCAAAACTATTTGTGACAATATTATTTATAAAACACAATCCTTCAATCCTTTCAGTGTGAATTGTACTATTCATCTTGAGAATTAAAAATAAGCAGTGAGTAGTGCCAAAGTCATGACTATTTGAGGCGCGAACAAATTCCCGACTATTTAAGGCGCAACTAGCAAGTAGTAAATTTCACTAATCGCCCAAGCCTAATGGTGATTAGAAATGAGTTTTTTTGCTCACATTTCAAAGAGAGTTGATCAGTTACATGTAATTAAGTGAATAGACAATCTGCTGTGTGATTTAAATTGTACAAAATTCAAAGTATTTTTTATATGTTGTTGTACAGTAGAGAATGTGTTTTTAGCTTTCAGTATATTTTTTTCAAAATGCTGTCCTTACCGGTTTAAGATAGCTGTGTAGCAGGTTCCTGTCAATTCTAGACTTGAGTTAAACTTGGAAAAACAGGTCTGTTAACATGTACATTCAAATTATATCAGAACAAACAATGTAGGCCTACATGTCAAGAGTTTGATCTTAATTGCAAATCAGTTGCTTAGAAAAGTGTGATAACACATACAAATCACTACGGGTGGTAATACTGACAATTTGTCTAACGATTCATTTTATTGCTTTGTGAAGTCTGCCCCAGATCTCATTCGACAGAGGTTTGATTGACTTTACTCATTTGAACTATGTGTGTAATGGGGTTTTATTTGATCATAAAGCCGTGACACAATTAGCAGTTAGGTCTCGGTGTTTCCTACATGTACATCACTAATGAACAGATGCAGGTGCTAATTATTCACACTGCTAATTTGATCAACAAAAGCCAATGCATGTTCCATTGTGCATGAATAGCACGCAAAACAAAATGGGGCACAAATCAAATCCAGGCAACAGCTTCATGCATGGCGCGCTGATTTTTAAAGCAATCACTACACAACTATAAAACCTTTCATTATACATGTTATACATGTAGCATGCGGAGTATAGCATGGCATCCATCTTGGCAGCTTGATTAATTTTTTATCTGTAATCAGTTCACCAAAATGATAAATTTTTAAGATGGTGCTTTTGCAAATGGGCTGTTACACAGGATGCTACTTGACACCTGAAAATTTTGGCAATTTTTTAAGTTGGGATATTTGGCTTAAATGACACTTGACCCAGGCTATATTTTAGGAAATCATGAGGGTTAAGTCCAGCATTTTTATAAAATTTTTGGCAAATTTGAGGTTGCTCTAAAAAGATGCAGTAGGCTCTACTGATGCCTTTAAATGTCACTTGACCATTGATACAAGATAACAAGATACATGTATATTTACGGAAATATCAACACTTTAAAAATATGAATTAAAATCTAAAATATCAAAAACCATAAGGGGTAAGTCAAGCATTTTTTTTCTTCAAATTTTGGTCAAATTTTCAATTGCTCTAAAAAGATGCAGTAGGTTCTACTGATACATTTGAATGTCACTTGAACCTGGATATAAACTATATTTTAGGAAGCATTGGCACTTCAAAACTATGTATTAAAATTGAAAAAATCATAAGGGGTTAGTCCAACATTTTTATCAAATTTTGGTAAAATTTTAAGTTGCTCTAAAAACATGCAGTAGGCTCTACTGCTGTCTTTTAACGTCACTTGACCCCTGATATAAGCTATATTTTAGGAAATATTGGCACTTGAAAAATAGGCCAAAAATCGAAAAAATCATAAGGCCAGCATTTTTGTCAAATTTTGGTAACATTTTTAGTTGCTCTAAAAAGATGTTGTAGGCTCTACTGATGCCTTTAGATGTCACTTGACCCTGAAAATAAGCTGTACTTTAGGAAATATTGGCACTTGAAAAATAGGTCAAAAATCGAAAAAATCATAAGGGGTAAGTCAAGCATTTTTATCAAGTTTTGGTCAAATTTTAAGTTGCTCTAAAAAGATGCAGTAGGCTCTACTGATGCCTTTAAATGTCACTTGACCCTGGAAATAAGCTGTACTTTAGTAAATATTGGCACTTGAAAAATAGGTCAAAAATCGAAAAAATCATAAGGGGTAAGTCGGGCATTTTTATCAAGTTTTGGTCAAATTTTAAGTTGCTCTAAAAAGATGCAGTAGGCTCTACTGCTGGCTTTTAACGTCACTTGACCCCGGATATAAGCTATATTTTAGGAAATATTGGCACTTGAAAAATAAGCCAAAAATCGAAAAAATCATAAGGGGTAGCCCAGCATTTTTGTCAAATTTTGGTAACATTTTAAGTTGCTCTAAAAAGATGCAGTAGACTCTACTGATGCCTTTCAATGTCACTTGACCCTGGAAATAAGCTATATTTTAGGAAATATTGGCACTGGAAAAATAGGTCAAAAACCGAAAAAATCATAAGGGGTAAGTCCAGCATTTTGATCAAATTTTTGTCAAATTTTAAGTTGCTCTAAAAAGATGCAGTAGGCTCTACTGATGCCTTTAGATGTCACTTGACCCTGGAAATAAGCTATATTTTAGGAAATATTGGCACTTGAAAAGTAGGCCAAAAATCGAAAAAATCATAAGGGGTAAGTCAAGCATTTTGATCAAGTTTTGGTCAAATTTTAAGTTGCTCTAAAAACATGCAGTAGACTCTACTGATGCCTTTCAATGTCACTTGACCCTGGAAATAAGCTATCTTTTAGGAAATATTGGCACTAGAAAAATAGGTCAAAAACCGAAAAAATCATAAGGGGTAAGTCCAGCATTTTTATCAAATTTTTGTCAAATTTTAAGTTGCTCTAAAAAGATGCAGTAGGCTCTACTGATGCCTTTAGATGTCACTTGACCCTGGAAATAAGCTATATTTTAGGAAATATTGGCACTTGGAAAAAAGGCCAAAAATCGAAAAAATCATAAGGGGTAATTCAAGCATTTTGATCAAGTTTTGGTCAAATTTTAAGTTACTCTAAAAAGATGCAGTAGACTCTACTGATGCCTTTAAATGTCACTTGACCCTGGAAATAAGCTATATTTTAGGAAATATTGGCACTTGAAAAATAGGCCAAAAATCGAAAAAATCATAAGGGGTAAGTCGAGCATTTTGATCAAGTTTTGGTCAAATTTTAAGTTGCTCTAAAAAGATGCAGTAGGCTCTACTGCTGCCTTTTAACGTCACTTGACCCTGGATATAAGCTATATTTTAGGAAATATTGGCACTTGAAAAATAGGCCAAAAATCGAAAAAATCATAAGGGGTAGCCCAGCATTTTTGTCAAATTTTGGTCAAATTTTAAGTTGCTCTAAAAACATGCAGTAGACTCTACTGATGCCTTTAAATGTCACTTGACCCTGGAAATAAGCTATATTTTAGGAAATATTGCCACTTGTAAAATAGGCCAAAAATCTAAAAAATCATAAGGGGTAAGTCGGGCATTTTTATCAAGTTTTGGTCAAATTTTAAGTTGCTCTAAAAAGATGCAGTAGGCTCTACTGATGCCTTTAAATGTCACTTGACCCCGGATATAAGCTTTATTTTAGGAAATATTGGCACTTGAAAAATAGGTCAAAAAACGAAAAAATCATAAGGGGTAAGTGAAGCATTTTTTCAAATTTTGGTAACATTTTAAGTTGCTCTAAAAAGATGCAGCAGGCTGTACTGATGCTTTTAAATGTCATTTGACCCTGGAAATAAGCTATATACTTTAAGAAATATAGGCACTTAAAAAATATGAATTAAAAATGAAAAAAATCATAAGGGGCAAGTCCAACATTTTTTCCAATTTTGGTTCAACTTTAAGTTGCTCTAAAAAGATGCAGTAGGAGTAGGCTCTCCTCCTACTGCCTTTAAATGTCACTTGGCCCTTCAAATAAGCTATATTTTGGGAAATATTGAAAATAGGCAAACAAATTTTTAAGTTGATATTTTCTCCTCTAAAAAGATGCAGAGACCTCTTCTTTTGCCTTTACTTGCAACTTGACCCAGGATATAAGCTTTACTTTGGAAAATATATATATTGTATATATACACATTTCTATTTTAACCAAGATCAAAGTACTAAACACCTAATAAGTGTATATATTTGTGAGCGAACCATATTAGTTATGTACCAGTGTTTTTCATTTCTTTGAGTTGTGCTGTTGGTTTTGCTTGATGTTTATAAAGGAAAGTAAATGCTTGTTTCATATTATTTATTCTAGAGACAGATCTGAGCCCAATTTTTATGGCTCTGCTTATGGTAAGCACAGAATTTGTGCTTACGGAAGCAGGGAATTTTGTGCTTACGTCAAGCGTATTTTACGGGTTAGTGGGGAATTTTGGCTTTTGCGCATGCGTTCTCCACAGTACTAGGCATTATACGCTTACAAGGCTAGCGCAGAAATTGCACGTAAGCATGAAATCGTGATCGCAAGCACAGAGTTCGGCAGTAAGCAGAGCCATGTAATTGGGGCCTGTTAAAACCTGATAGAAATAGAGCCTTGAAAATATAGAGCTTGACTCGAGGTGTCCTGCTGTGCATGTGGTGTATGAATACCATGTGACAGTTATTTGACAAAAAAATAATAATAGTAAAATAATAACACTGGGTTTGTTACAGTGCTTCATCACACCCTAGGGGCATACCAGTCCTGACACCTGTGTCCTGAAGCAACACACTTTACCATGATGCTTCGTCCTTGGGATGGGACATAAATTAGCTGGTCCTGTGTTGTGTTATATAACCCAGTGCACTTATTTTAAAGAGAAGGGGTTCACCAGGTGTTTCTGGTGTTCCACAGCACCTTGTTAAACATTACATGGCGCTATGTAAAAGGAGAAATGTCTCAACAAAACGCTGGTCATACAATTTTTTAACAAGATATGCAGAGAGATGTTTTGAATTCTGCAACCCATTTATGTAGCACTCTTGATGGTTTTACAGGGGCTGCGGGGCATTCAGCAGCCACTGCCAGGAACACCAGGGTAAACCCAGTCTCTTAGCGATAAGTGTAAGTGGGTTCTTTTACGCTCATTACACAACACATGAGACCTACATGTATAAGGCTTTATATTCCATCTGATTGAAGGACAAAGCAATAATGGTCAAGTGTCTTGCTTAAGGATAAAAGTGACATGACCGTGATTCCAATCTACACTCTGCTGTTTTGAACCAACATGAGCCCAGATATCAAAGCATGCGTGTATGGCAAAATGGCGACATGCATTGAGAATTTATTAGTGTCACAACCGGGACTCAAACCAACACTGTGCTGAGCTTGAGTACAGACATACATGTATGGCAAAATGGCGACATGCATTGAGAATTGTATCAAATTTTATATGCGCTTTAAGTGTCACAACCGGGACTCAAACCCAAACTGTGCTGATCAGAAACAGCAGAGCTTGAGTACAGAAAGCCAGATATGCATGTAAGGCAAAATGGCGGCCTGCGTTGAGAAATTTATCACATTTTATTAGCGCAATAAAATGACTGTGCCATGCATGAAATCGTCTCCCGTTTGAGTCAGACAGACAGATTCCTTGGCTTCTGTTTTATTATTCTAT